>NC_091325.1:33655900-33725900 GCF_038502225.1 Cherax quadricarinatus | reverse complement strand
ATAAGGGGAAAAGTTCAAAAAAGTTTTTTTAAAGTAGAAGTGATGCAAGGAAAAGATATGGAGAAAAGAGAGAAGTTGGGGTGGTGAACAATGTAAAAGAGCAAATGAAAGTGGGTGAATGTTATCAACAAATCTTGTTGTGAAAAAATTTTGGGTAAAATTAACAGAGTTAAGAAACCTAAGGGGAAAAAATGGATTTGTCAGTTAAAAATAGGAGAGGAAGGGTTTTTAAATGGAATTAGAGGTATTGGGAAGATGGAAGGGAAAATTTTAAAAATTTTAAATGTTGTGAAATAGGGAAGCTGTGATTTCTGTATAGGGCAAAGGAGGAATCATCTTTAGGGTGAGGAAGGCCAGTTGTGGGGGTGTGGGAAGTTCTTGGGAAGGGTAATAGAAAGGGGGGAAGGCGGGGGGATTGATGGGATAAAGATAGAAATGTTAAAAACAGGTGGGGATATAGTTTTGGGGTGGTTGGTGTTTTTTAATAAATGTATGGAAAGGGTGGGTCCAAAAGGGATTGGGACATCATAGTTTTTTATAAGGAAAGGGGGAAAAAAGAGAGTGAAAAAATTATGGGATAAATTTTTGTACGGAAAAAGTGTATGGTAGGTTATAATTGAAAAATTAAGGTAAGCGGAGAATGGATCAGATGAACAGGGGCTTTAAAAAGGTAGGGGTGTTGGACGTAATTTAAATAAATGAAAATATTTAGAAAAGGCAAAAAGGTTTTTGGGCTTTATGGATTTAAAAAGGTATGACAGGGTGGGGGGGGCAATGTCAATTTCAAGTGTGGTGTGGGTGGGGCAAAAAAGCAGTGAAGAGTTTTACGGGGATATGAGGCTAAATTAAGTTTTGGGAAAGGAAATTTTTCCCAGAAAAAGTAGGCCTTAGAAAGGATGTTGATGCCCCAAGGGTTGTTTAAATATTTATAAAATGGGGTTTAAGAAAAGTAAATGGGGGTTTACAGGGGGGATTAAATAAAATCACACAAAGTGGGGTTGTCCCGCTGCTCTTTTGTGACACTGTCTCTTGGGAGATTCTGAAAAGTTGAGTTGGGGGGATGAATTTTGGGAGGGTGTGCAAAGAAAAAAAATTAAAGGGGAATAAAAAGAGTAAGGTTATGGGGTAACAAAAAATTGGTGATGAAAGTTTAATATCGTTGGAGGGAGAGATATGGGGGGGAGGTGGGCGTATTCAGATTTTGGGGGTGGACTGTCGGAGGGGGTCATAAAAGATGGGGGTAAATCATGTTGATGAGGAAAAAGTGATGGTGCCAGGAGTCTGGGGAGACAAAAACTTTGTCCTTGGAGGAAAAGGAAAATTTTTAAAATATAGTTTTAAAGCTCTTATGGGTGTGGCTGGGTGATGAATGTTGAGGGGAGAAGGGCTGGAGGCAGTGGAATGTCTTTCTGAGGAATGTGTGGGGGAATATTGAAAATTTGTTTGGGTTGGAAATGGGATTCAAAACGGGTTTCAGGGGCTAGGAAGGGTTTTTAAAAGGGGTTTCGGACATGTGAAATGGGCAAAACAGATGCTTAAGGTGTATCAGTCTGTAGGGGAAAGGGAAGGGGGGGGTGGGGTCGGCCTGGGAAAGGGGTTGGGGGGGGAAAAGGGGGAAAAAGGGGGTTTTTTGTGCGAGGGCGGACCCAGCAGGCATGCGTGAGCGTTTTTGATAGGAGGGGAAGGAGACAAAGGGTTTTTTAATACTTGACGTGCTGTTGGATGTAGAAAAGTAACTTTTAAAAGGGATTCGGGAAACCGGCGGGCCCATTTGAGCCCTGGAGATGGAATGTTGCACTCTGAAGGAGGGTGTTAATGTTGCGTTTAAAAAACTGTATTTAAAAGCCTTTGGCAAGACATGATGGGTGAAGTGGTAAAAGTTTTTTTTTTTCGGGCCACCCTGCGGTGGGAAGGGGTGTGATAATAAAAAAAAATATATATATTATATATATATATATAAATTATATATATATATATATATATATATATATATTTATTTTTTATATATATATATATATATATATATTTATATATATATATATATATATATATATATATATATATATATATATATATATATATATATATATATATATGTATTTTATATATATATATATTAATTATTATATATATATAATATATATATTATATATATATATATATATATATATATATATATATGTATATATATATATATATATATTTATAAATATATATATATATATATATATATATATATATATATGTATATATATATATATATATATATATATATATATATATATATATATATATATATATATATATTATATATATATATATATTAATTAATATATATTTTAAAATTATATATATATATATATAATATATATTATATATATATATATATATATATATATATATATATATTATATATATATATATAATAATATATATATATATATATATATATATATATATATATATTTATTTATAATAATAAGATCACAAAACATGTGATTTAAAATTCAAAACAACCCCTCAAAAGAATAGAAATTCCCTTTCGTGCCTAAATTTTCAAGGAACTATGAAGTGAAGCACCCGGAAGCTAAAAGGGGGTGGACCTCACTATCAGACCCAAAACGGTTAAACCCGTGACGCGCGGCGGTCAGTGACACTAGTCTATAGTTTAGTGCCTCGTTTCTGTCTCCTTTCTTGAAAATGGGAACTACATTTGCCGTCTTCAATACCTCAGGTAGTTGCCCAGTTTCGAAGAATGTGTTGAAGATCGTGGTTAGTGGCACACACAGCATCCTTGCTCCCTCTCTAAGGACCCACTGGAAGATGTTGCCCAGTCCCGTCGTCTTTGAGATATCAAGGTCAAATAGCAGCTTCTTCACCTCCTCCTCAGTCGTGTGTATGTCGTCCAACACTTGTTGGTATATTCCTTGTTGGTGTTCCCCTCTGTTCTGTCTTCCCAGAGTCCTACCTGTCTCCGCTTTAAATACTTCCTTAAATCTCGAGTTCAGCTCCTCACATACCTCTTGATCGTTTTTGTGAGCTCCCCTTCTTTCCTCAGCCTGATCACCTGGTCTTTGACTGTTGTCTTCATCGTGATTTGGCTATACAGCAGTTTCGGGTCAGACTTGACTTTCGTTGCTATATTGTTTTTATATGTTGCTGGGCCTCCCTCCTTATCTGTGCATTTTCGTTTCTGAATCATAGACTAATCTTATTTCCCTGGGTCCTTTGCCTTCTGTATCTTTTCTATTCTCTAATGCACTTAGTTTCTCCCTCCCTGAACCTTCGGGTAAACCAAGGACTCGCTTTGGTCTTCCCATTATGTCTGTTGCCCTTGGAAACAAACCTTTCCTCTTCCTCCTTGCATTTTGTTGTTACATATTCCATCATTTCGTTTACTGACTTTCCTACCAGTTCTCTGTCCCACTGAATCTCCTGCAGGAAGTTCCTCATACCTGTGTAGTCTCCCCTTTTATAGTTTGGCTTTTCCCGTTCAACTCCTGTTACCTTCTCCACTTGTAACTCTACTATGTAATCAAAACTAAAAACCATGTGAACACTAGCACCAAGGGGCCTCTCATATGTGATGTCCTCAATGTTTGAACTGCTCAGGATGAACACAAGGTCCAGTCTTGCTGGTTCATCCTCCCTTCTCTCTCTGGAAGTGTCCTTGACATGTTGATGCATGAGGCTTTCCAGTACCACATCCATCATCTTGGTTCTCCATGTTTTGGGACCCCCATGTGACTCCAGGTTTTCCCAGTCAATCTCCCTGTGGTTGAAATCGCGCATGACCAGTAACATTCCACTGCTCGAGTGAGCTCTTCTTGCCACCTCAGCCAGTGTGTCCACCATCGCTCTGTTGTTCTCTTTATATTCCTCTCTTGGCCTCCTGCAGTTCTGTGGTGGGTTTTACATCACTGCAATGATTACCTTATGTTCCCCAGACTGAATTGTACCTACTATGTAATCCCTTTCTTCAATCTCGTCCATGCCTTCCATTCGCTTAAATCCCCATCGGCTTTTTTATGAGTAGTGCAACCCCTCCTCTCCCCTCCGCTCCTTCTATCTTTCCTCAGGTTCTGATATCCTGGTGGGAAGATTGTGTCCGTTATTGTCTCAGTGAGTTTCGTTTCTGTGACTACTATGATGTCTGGGGACTTCTAATTAATTCTTTCATGCCATTCCTCACATTTATTCTCAATTCCATCTGCGTTCGTGTACCAGACCTTTAGCTTCTATTCTAGCACTTTGGTCCTGGGAGAATATTGGGGTTGGGTGATCAGGAGCTATGGAAGGGGCCTGTGGGGATTGCAGTGTGGGTGGGGTCTGTGATGAGGGGGCAGGGGCAGAGTGCCCATAGGGGACTGCTGTAGGGGTGGGGTTTGTGACGTGGGTGTGGGGACAGAGGGAATAGTATGTGGATTTTGGTTCAGATTGTACAGTTGCATTGGGGATGTTGTGGTTGGAGTCCTTCTGTGGGTGTTTCTGGAGGGTGTGCTTGCCCTTCCACCTGGGTCTAGGTCCTGCTCATCCTCATCATTGCCTCTCATTCCTTCTTTCGTCTTTGTACCCTACCTTCTCTTTCAGTATAATCCTTTCTTCTTGTGTTCTGTCATGATCGAGGTACAGTCTCCGGTACTCTGGTTTGTCCCTCAGTCGTGCTTTCTCCTGCAGGATCCTGGCTCGAGCTGATTCTGCCTTGAAAATTACTTTGACACACAATTTCCTTACACTAGCACACCACCCAATTCTTCAAAAATTTGTGACCTGGGTCATGTCGCCCTCACCTATTGCTTTCATGATACCTTCAATCACTTTTTTCTCCTGTTTTCTTTCATCGTAGTTTTCCCTTCGACTTCTTGGAGCCCGTAGACAAAAACTGATTTCTCCCTTTCATCCTCCCACTGTGTCTCCCTTTGCATCCTCTGAGGTGTTTTAGTTCCTTCCATTGGAACGTTCCTGCCTTCAGTCCCTGCCCTTGCTGAAGCCCCTATGCTCAGTGGGCTGTCTTTCCTGCTCAGCTGTTCCTTGCCACTGCAGTTGTCTGTTAGAGTCTCTGCATATGGCATAACTCCTTCATTATCTTCAGACTTCTCATTTGTTCTTAGTATGCTCCTCGTGTTTTCCTGGGCCCCACGTGGGTCTGATAAGGCCTTCGCATGTGGCATTATTCGCTTTCTCCCTACAGTCCCCTTGTCTGTGACTGATATAAAAGTTCCTGATGTCATGTCAGTACTGTCAATTGGCTCTTTAATCTGTTTCAGGTATTTTAGTTCCTCTTCTAAGCACTATATCTTAGTTTCTGCTGCTGGACTTGTAGCCAGCCCCCACTTCCTGCTCTCCTTCATTTTCTTTGCCAAGCTCTTCTAGCTTCCTTCCCCACTCTTCCCGTCTGTGTGCGTGTGTGTGTGTGTGTGTGTGTGTGTGTGTGTGTGTGTGTGTGTGTGTGTGTGTGTGTGTGTGTGTGTGTGTGTGTGTGTGTGCGTGTATGTGTGTGTGTGTGTGCGTGTGTGTGTGTGTGTGTGTGTGTGTGTGTGTGCGTGTGTGTGTGTGTGTGTGTGTGTGTGTGTGTGTGTGTGTGTGTGTGTGTGTGTGTGTGTGTGTGTACTCACCTATTTGTACTCACCTATTTGTGGTTGCAGGGGTCGAGTCCTAGCTCCTGGCCCCGCCTCTTCACCGGTTGCTACTAGGCCCTCTCTCTCCCCGCTCCATGAGCTTTATCAAACCTCGTCTTAAAACTGTGTATGGTTCCTGCCTCCACTACGTCGTTTTCTAGGCTATTCCACTTCCTTACAACTATATGACTGAAGAAATACTTCCTACTATCTCTCTGACTCATTTGTGTCTTCAACTTCCAATTGTGGCCTCTTGTTTCTGTGTCCCCTCCCTGGAACATCCTGTCTTTGTCCACCTTGTCTATTCCACTCAGTATTTTATATGTCGTTATCATGTCTCCCCTGACCCTCCTGTCCTCCAGTGTCGTCAGGCCGATTTCCCTTAATCTTTCTTCATAGGACATTCCCCTTAGCTCTGGAACTAACCTTGTCGCAAACCTTTGTACTTTCTCTAGTTTCTTGACGTGCTTTATCAAGTGCGGGTTCCAAATAGGTGCTGCATACTCCAGTATGGACCTGACATACACGGTGTACAGTGTCTTGAATGATTCCTTACTAAGGTATCGGAATGCTGTTCTCAGGTTTGCCAGGCGCCCATATGCTGCAGCAGTTATCTGATTGATGTGTGCTTCCGGAGACATGCTCGGTGTTATACTGTGTGTGTGTGTGTGTGTGTGTGTGTGTGTGTGTGTGTGTGTGTGTGTGTGTGTGTGTGTGTGTGTGTGTGTGCACGCACGCACGATACAAGTGGTTTTAAAAATAATAATGTGATTAGTCGGGGATCAAACCCTAAATATTTAACCAGCTTCCAGGCAAGTTAAGTAAATTTCTCGACGTTTTAGTCCACTAGTCCACTAGGTCCTGGTCGTAACCTCAGTCCACTAGGTCACTGTGCTAGCATGATGACTGACAAAAATCTTGTATTGTGCCAACATCTTTTAATTTGGGAAGGAATGTTACAAACTGATAGTCATCATTGGAGATTCATTTCTCTACCTTTCCTCAGACTGTTAGGATGCAGGAAATTGTAATATATCATTCTAAGGGTCACTGAGGGAGGAAAACAGAAGTAATATAAAGAATTTTTTTTGTTAATGAAAGCATTTTGATTTTTTACTTCAGGAAAATGAGTTCATCACATGAAATACCATTCACTAATATAATGCATGACGACTCTCGGAGAATATCGAATTATCCTTAACGATTCACTTAATTTCTAAGAAAAGTGAAGACCGACCAGGTCGATATAATATTTATGAGGCTGAGACACTTTGAGAAGTTTTCTGATTTTGCTGCATCAGTAACACTATAAAAAGATAGAACAGAATTCTGCGATGTTTATGATTAGTAAACAAGTAAAGTAAAGAAAGAGCCATACTATAATGTTTAATAATTTTGTGTTAACTCGTGTAATCCGAAACGCACAGAGTAATAAGCATTTGTAAATTGATCATAGGAATCCACATAAAATAATAAGACGGGGGAAAGATGAGAATTTTATTAGTTAGACTCATAACGGAGATCTTTTCAGAAATATGAAATCTTCTTATGTCTATATTTGTTTATTTATTTTCATTTTTGTGAAAGTAAAGCAAAAAATAATTTATTAAAAACAGTAAATACTACTGAGGTAACAGGACAGCATGACTACCGTGGAACAGCTTATTTCAGTAAGTTTTATAAACACAACTTGACAAACGAGTGTTATAGGTTTGCTCCCGTGTTTTAAATCCCATATTAAGATGTTACTTATCATATAAAAGAAATTTCTCGTCATTCAGTATTTTCTCTTCCAAAATTCTTTTAGACTTTTTACAATGATTTCCGCACCACTCGCGGATTTGTCATCAAGACAAGAAAGAAAAATAACTCCATTACTAGTAACGGACCAATATCTTTCCAGAAACAAATGTCGTAAATAGAATTCCATCAGCTGGTGGCCATTATGAGAAAATTGTGGGCAAATGGTGTGGTGGTGGAGGCTGTAAGAGGCTTACGTGCTGGGACTGCCGCAGCTTCCTCCTGAGACCTCTGCTCCACACACTCATCTTTCACCACCTGTCACACTCACCACAAAGTAAGATTACTTGAACCTAACTTATTATTGTGTCCTGTCCAATATTCCCCAGCAATACTAGGATCTGTGTAATGAACAGTAAAATTAAAATGCTTAATTTTTAGTGTACATATTACATATGTCAAAAATATATGCTTGCCATAGGTACGAAGAAAACATAAATTCAGAAAAAAAATCTTAAATAAGAGGTTAATAGTTCAATATAAAAATAGATTAAGTCGTTACTTACAGAGTTTAAGAATTTATTGCTTGAATAATAAACAATTATTATCTAATACATAATATTACTATTGGTCATTTCACTGGTTTCTTTTGCTTCTGCTCAAGAAATATAATAATTACTTTATTAAGTCTCCAAAGAAGAGGATTAATGGAGTTATATTATGACTTTCTTTTTTGTTCCTTCAATGTTGTAACTGTATAGATAACATGTTATGTAGAATATTTTGTAACATGTAACATGTTACGTAGAATATTTTGTAACATGTAACATGTTACGTAGAATATTTTGTAACATGTAACATGTAGAATATTTTGTAACATGTAACATGTTATGTAGAATATTTTGTAACATGTAACATATTATGTAGAATATTTTGTAACATGTAATATGTTATGTAACATTTTGTAACCTGTTACATGTTACAAAAAAAATATTTTGTTACATGTTACAAAATATATTATGTTACATGTTACAAATTATATTATGTTACATATAACACGGTCATGGGCTGGGCCGCGACATGTAACATGTTTTGTAACGTATAAAACCATATTGTAACACATGTTACTAACCTGAAGTGCGCCTTACATACATGGGAGTTCTGCCATTGGGTGTTGTTACATATTTCTTTTATTTTTTTTATCTGGTCCGTTAATATACAGTATGTGCTGTTTTAATATACAGTACGTGCCGTTTTCATTAGTTAAATTTACCTGCAGATTTTAAAGTTACATGTGTTCCTTCAGTACATTTTAAAGCACAATCAATAAATTTTGAGGTGTTACATTGTACATCTTTTAAACTTGAATCAGGTTTTACCACTATCCATTTTTAAAACTTTATATTTATTTCGAATATGTCAATAAAGAAGGTATAACACATGGTCACGCCCTCCTTTATTAGTGCAGCTATTGCAAAGAGATGGTAATACAGAGTCTTGTTTTGTGTACACTCTAAGGCAACTCCTGCCTGGCATATTCTTCCCTTTACTCTCTATGTTATATCTTCAGTCCGTATATTATATCTCGTATAAATTAAACTCGCGTTGATGTAGAGTTACAGGTTGATGTTCAGTTTCCTCCGTACGATGTCCTACACTGTACGTGTGTACTTGTGTACTTGTGTATTTTTGAGATGTAAGTGAACTGGTGGAAGTATATAGGAGTTTTATTGGATATTTTAGTGAATGTACTCTGGAGCGTAACGGTAAATGCTTTATTTAGTGTTTTCATGAAAGAATCCGTGAGTGTTATTTATTCCGGATAGAAAAACTATGAAATCATTCACTGGTAAGATATAATTAATAGACTACAGGAAATATGCATATCGAAAATAAATTAACAACCCTAAAAGAAAGGTAAATTAAATATTTATCTGACCAAAAAACTGTGTAAAATGTGAGAAACTTTTTCAATTCCTGGATATAAAATTAAATTTTGTGTGTGAATAGCGAATATAATTATGTTTACCTGGTGAGCCGTACTGCTGCAACTGTCACGAATGTTAATGAATGTTTTTATTACATACACACGGTGGGAATGTTTATTTTGAGATGAAACAAGTGACGTGAGGTAAATAAAAAAGCAAAAGAAAAATATTTTCAGTCAAACAAGTTTGGGTTTGAACTCTCTCTGCTTCCTGTTTTATCTCACTGTTGCTCTATAAGTGCATATAGAAGGTAGTTGGAAAATATTTCAAGAAAGCAGAAAGACAAACCATGGCTTGGAGTTTTTACGACTCACTCGCCGCGAGTTAGATCCCCGCCAGTGCAATAAGTTGTTTACATTCGCGTCATTGCGATTTCCTGAGTCATGAGAAGAAAGACATTTTGTTATTATCAAATCAAGAAATACAGCTAAAAAAAATCTTGAGTTGTTGAACTTCCAGTCTCAAGAGATTCAAGATGGTAGATAATTTTCATCTTTTTAAATTACTTCAAGATACCTATGAAATAATATATAAAAGAAGATACACTTCAGTAGGCCTACTGCCCAAAGATACACTTCAGTAGGCCTACTGACCAAAGCTAAGCAAATTCAGATCACATCCATCTACTCCTACTCATGTACTTGTCGGGAGACTTTGGACGAAGACCTACTTCGACTAGTGGATGGTACCACTATGACCCCGCCTCCGCCTGCTTCACCTCACCTCACTACAGTATATAAGCCACGTCTACGGCCCTATGCTGTACATTCTACAAGATTGATGGACTGAACACATCGACTCCAGGCTGAGGGACTGATTACCTCATACTCCTCCTCTCCTTACGCCTTCCTCTTTGTATTGGACTGATGAAGCCACTGTGTGGCGAAACGTTTCCTGAATAAAGATTCCCATATGCTGCATAAGTGTCTCAATCTTCATGTATATTGTGAACAACAACGGGCCCAACACTGACCCCTGTGGAACACCGCTTGTGACGTGCCCCCATTCTGATTTCTCCCCATTTATGCAAACCCTTTCCTGCCTAACTGTCAAGCATGCCACTTCCCAGGAAAAAAATTCTCCTCCTATTCCGTGTGCCTTACGTTTTCTCAATAGCTTCTGATGTGGAACTCTATCGAAAGCCTTATTGAAGTCCATACACACACTATCATATTTAATACCATGATCTGCCTCCTCAAATACCTTAGTGAAGAAAGTTAGCAAACTGCATTCACTTTACCAATTATACTCGGCAGGTTTATTCCAATTTAGTACTTACATTTTCTTGTATTCCGTTCCTCTGCCAATCCCTAGGTACCCTTCCTCTTTCATGAAAATATTGAACAAATACATCAACCATTCAAAAAATTATATCCCCACATACTTCAAGTTTCCATACTTGTCTCTTACATTCCAGTTGCTTAACCCCATGTTATTTTACCCTCAGCCTCGCGCGCACGTCTTCCTCTTTTCTAGAAGTCGTGCTTTCTATTCAGTGCATTAAATCACTGCCTCATTTTTCTTCATCAACATTTAACAATACATGAAGATATACTCTCCATCTCAGTACTTCCACTTCCCTAACTTCGTTTTTAATTGCAATATCCGTTTCCTCCAATGACTTTCTCAACTCATTAATCTCGCCCAAAAGTTTTTATTTTATTTTTTTTTTTGGCACAACCTCACCTCAAATTTAGTATCTCGTTGCTCTTCATTCACTCAGTTCTTCGTATATCACTTCTCTGTAAAAACTTCCCACTTCATCATTCCATTAATCGCTCCTCTTCCCTCTCACATCCACCATACGATACCCACAGATTTATGCTGTCCATTCAAGCACTGAGTTCTTGATCCTTCCTCATTACCTGTACTCTCTCTCTCTCTCTTTTTCTCTCTCTTTTACTCTCTGTCTCTCTATCTCTCTCTCCCTCTCCCTAGCCCACATTTCTTCAAAAGGATCAAAAGAATGATTATTTCTTACCCTTCTGTAACTATATCATCTTTTAATTAATTAACTTTCTCTTCATTCTTACCAACTGAGGACATTTTCTTTGTATCCTACCTACCTCTTACTCTCACTACAGAAAATACGTAATAATGACCTGTTACATCTGTCGCCTTTCTAAAAACAACATCATACAGAAGCCTAAACATCCACTTAAACATTCGCTTAATACCTCCCAATCTGTCCGCTCCACACACTTCTATTTTTCCATGTGCATATTTTATCACTCAATATTACCGCGACCCGATCTTTAGCTTGACTCTAATTCTCCCAGTTAAATAGAAATCGGTTTTATATTAAAGCCAGGACATACAGAATATTTTCATAACAATAACAATCGCTTTTAATCTTTTCCGTACTACAACCACGTACATGCCGGCAACCTAACTCTAAAATTTCTTTCATTTCCATCTTAACAATTTATTCAGGAGGAGATACTAGTCCCTTGCACCAGTAATTTTGGAGGACATTAGTGGCACTCATTGATTACGGAGGAAGCCGCCTACGCCACTTCCCAATGAAACTGAAACGAATCGTTGTAAACACTAGTTTCATTAAGAAATTGGAAGGAAACTCAGATGAGTGTGTCAGCACATTCATTTTTAGTTGACCTCGCAGAAGTTAAAACGAATTTGTGTCAAAAGAGACATGTACAGTACATGTAACGCATTAAAACACTAAACAATATTTGTGTATATATGCTTACATGTGATCAAGTGATCAAGGTCCCAGGACCGAAACGTTTTCTAATAAATATGTTATAGTGTTTGCTTACGTGTCTTTCTAAACCAACTTGTCGGTATTTATTACCAAGGTTCATACCATGCTCACATGTACCTAGATAATTAATGTTGTATCAAAGGAGATGATTTATGGAAGATATTTTTATTTCTGTATGTTATGTTTGTCCACTTTATTTTGGCTTAAGATCTGGTAATAAAAATTAAAAAAAAAAAGGATAATTCCTTCTCAGGAAGAATATAAAAATTTACTAATGTTTGGTTTACGAAAGTATGATCATATTATTTAATTTTGATTTATCTCTCTCTTCCATTGGGGTAACACATATTTCTTATTCGTTATTAATAATGTAAGATGAACATATGAGGTAATTCACTCTGCATACCTGGCAGAGTGAATTACCTGGCAGAGTGAATTTATATGAAAGTTCACAGTCTCCGTTATCGCTCATTCAGAACGATACGGAAACGCACACACACACGATATTTGGCCTAATATACAGTCGGACGCTCTACCGTCTCGTTTAACCCAGGCCTCTAACAGGAAGGATTCGGAGATCTAGTCTTACCCCGTTTAAGGCCACATCGTCTATGAACTCAAATTAAGTTGTAATAAACTGTCGATCAATAAACAGAAGGATGGACAAGGAATGTTATACAGGATTACCTCCGAATCCTTCCTATTAGAGGCCTGGGTTAGCCTAGACGGTACAGTGTCAGACTGTCAGTTTACGGACCGTTGTTCGAGCCTCTCGATGGAACTGAACAGGGAACGTTACATCCAGTACCCATTGATTACAGACCACAAGCAACATCCTGCCCGGTCCCACTGGTGGATCACTTACCACAGGCAGCATTCTGTCCGGTCTCACTGGTGGGCCACTGACCACAGGCAACATCTTGAACAGTCCCACTGAAAACAGGCAACATCCTGTCCAGTCCCACTGCTGGACCACTGACAACAGGCAATATCTTGGCCAGTCTCACTGCAGGACCACTCACCATAGGCAATATCTTGGCCAGTCTCACTGCTGGACCACTGACCACAGGCAATATCTTGGCCAGTCCCACTGACCGAAGGCAGCATCCTTTTCAGTCACACTGCTGGACCACTGACTACAGGCAACATCACTCCAGACCCACTGTTGACCATTGAAGTAATTCAAATATCACTCACAGCTCACTAATAATGGATTATAATCAACAAGCTGGTGTGTGAATACCTGCAGCTTGTTCAGGAAGGGGCAAGAAGACTCTACATATCCTCTCTCATTCAGAATCAAGAAAAGTATGTGAAGTCAGTGAGGGAGGAAACATAATGGTCACCTATAGGTAGGAGGGGGCTCTGAGGGGAGGTGGGCCACATGGACGAGGAGGAGACGGTATGCGCATAACGTGTGTAGTGCATAACGGTGTGCCGTTTATAGTGGGGGGCTGTGCACAGAGCGTAGTGGTGTATAGTGACGTGTAGTGGGAGGCAATGAGTGTGCATCCGTCAGGCCTGCCTCACTCATCACACATCCCCCACACCTCTCTCTCCTCCATCGCCTACCATAGGGATGGGAGACCCCTCTCCTCCCTCACCACCATTATGAACCACATGTAGTATGTGCCATGTGACATTTTCCCTTCAGCCCGGGCTTACCACACAGTTTGAGGTATGACAGATGATGCAGCCAGCCAGCCACAAAGCCGGGGAAACAGTGCACCCAACAATGAAAGAAGAGACACATGTTAAGTGTGTGGAGAGTATCGAGAGCGCAACAGGGATGGCCTTTTTCGTGCACACAATGGGTGTGTTGGATCACACAGGCCCCCAGCAGAGAGCAGGATACAGCCTCCACGGGCAGATGACAATTCCAATGGCAACCTCTTTACTTGCGAAAACAATTCTGAAGCGGCTCGTCCATATGCAGTAGGGAAATTCACAAACCTTAAGCAGGTGAATGGAGTTTCCACCAACTTAGAAGCCCGAGGCACTGTTAAAGCACGGCACAACCTACTCTGGTTCGGCAATGTCTGTCTTAGAGTTCCAGAAAGACGAGGCAAACTGCTAACCACATCAGTCATCAAGGCAGTGCGCAACTACCAAAGAATGGATAATTGTGTCCCTCTGCCCCATCATCGCAGGAATTACAGAGGTAGACCCAAGAAAAATTCCACTGAAAACGAGAAAATTTGCGCACAGGTGAGCAAAAAAATCGAAGAAGATAACACAGTGGGAGCAATCAGAATAATTACAAGTGACGACACTGCAGCCCCCAAAGATGAGACCACAGCCCAAGTACTAAGAGACAAGCACCCAACCAGGGACACTAGAGTCGTTAACAACAACCTTCAAGAATGCAAGAATTAGAAGTCTTTTAAAGCGATTGTGTCATTTCCAGCAGCACCTGCAGGAGGTTACACTGGAATTCGACCACAGCACATCGAAGAGATGGCAAATCCAGTACTTGGCACAGCTGCATCAATTCTTCTCTCTGAGTTAACAACCTTCGTCAACAACTGTTTAGCTGAGCGGATTCCAGAAGAAATTAAACCTTTCTTTTTCGAAGCCTCATTATGCACTTTGAAGAAGGATGGGGGAATCAGACCCATTGCTGTTGGTAACACTCTCCACCGTCTCGTTGCGAAGCAGCAGTAGAAGCCACCAGTTTACTCCAGCCAAACCAACTGGGCATTAGGGTCTCTCAAGGCAGTGAAGCGGCAGCTCATGAAGCAAGTGCCTACATCAGGGACTTACCAGGCAATAAGGCCATTGTCAAACTGGACTTTAGAAATACCTTTAATAATATGGTGAAAAAAGATGTGGTCTTGGTAGCTGTTTGGGATCGGTTTCCCAGTCGCTTTTCCTTTATTTCAGCTGGCTACAGTAAATCCTTAATTCTTTTGTTCGGCGAGCATGAAATTTGCTCATCGGAGGGTGTTTAGCAGGGTATCTGGTACCTTGATGATGGCACTGCTAGAGGACCTACAACTAGTGAAGTCACAGAGAGAAGCCTTAGGACTCATTCTCAATCCCTCCAAGTGTGAAATCATCTCAACCAAACAGGAAATAATCACAAATGTGCAAACAATCCTTTCCGAAGAGCACCCTCTTGGGAGCACCGCTGGGTCATAAGGCCATCGACATAGTCGGCAAGAACAAACTGAGTGACCTGAAGAGAATGGAGGAGAGAATAAGTGATCCTGATGCCCATGATGCCCTATATCTCCTCACAAGGTGTCTTTCTCTGCCAAGACTCACTTACTTCCTGAGATACACACCCTCTTTTGACAACCAAACACTCAGCGAATATGACGTACTCCTGAGATCTATCTTTAAGAAGGCACTGAATCTGTCACTGGAAGATCGCCAATGGGATCAAGCAACTCTTCCAGTGTGACTGGGAGGTATAGGGATGCGCAAGAAAACGCAGGTAACTTTACCTGCATTTCTGTCCTTGTGTATGGATTCCAGGGAACTAGTGAAGGAGATTGTCCCCGAACGCTTGACAGGTACGGTAGGAACTCAAGATTCCAGGTTCATTGAAGCAGCCATGTAGTGGGACACACTTGCAAACTCTTCAAGCAGACCAGCCCCTCCCAGAGAGCACAAACAGTTCCACTGGAACAAACCAATCATATAAAAAATCGCCAACATTATGCTCAACAATGCTTCAGGAAAGGACAGAAGGTGTCTCCTAGCGGTGAAGACACCACATTCAGGAGATTTTCTTTTAGCAGTTCCCAGTTCCTCCTTGGGTACTCAACTCGACCCACAGGCTATTTGGATAGGTGTTATTCATCGCCTAGCCGTTCCCATACTTACCAAACAGGAGTATTTGAGGCAGGGCATCAGCTGATTAATTCGGACTACTTGGTCTCGTGTGTCATACATCAGAAGGGAAGTATGCTAGACATGAGGAGGCCAACGACATTATCAAGAGAAGTCTCGCCACAACCCATTGCCCAGCAGAAAGGGAACCCTAACTACTGAAGTCTGATGGAAGTCAAAAAAACGATCAGATGAAGTCACTGCTACCCTGGAAGAATGGTAAGCAGATTGCCTCGGACTACACCTGTGCCTCTACATTAATGGACATCTACTTGCTATACTGTTAAGCTGAAGGGGCTGGAGCTGCCAGTTTCACGGAGACCCAGGAGGTCCACAAATATAGAGGGCTGCCACCTTGCTATAACTTCATCCCAATAGGGCCGGAGACCCTTTGAGTATGGAGCAATTATGCTCCAAAATTTTTCAAAGAGTTGAGTGAAAAACTCATCACTGAAACCAAGGATCACAGAGCGGCCAGGTTCCTCTTTCAGACTCAGTGTTGCGAACCAGAGGGTAAATGCCTGCAGCATTCTGAGCACACGGCCCACAGCTGGGGAGTTGGATAAAGTATTTGAGCTTTTCATCGGGGAAATGTTGCATCTCCTGCCTAGTCTTTTGCTTTCATTTGCAGTGATTTTCGTGTGCAGGTTTGGTACCAATCCCTCCAGGACCTTCCAAGTGTATATATCATGTATCTCGGTCATAGAATGGACAATCTTATGACAGTACCTGCACAACAAAGGCTCACATCTTGCCTCTCTTAGAACCTGCCAATGACATTACTTTCTAGGTGCATTGCTGCTGACTCCTGACATCACTCTCTAGAACCTGCGGAACTTTTCCGTTACCGCCCTTTGACACCAGAGAAATGTTTGGGAATAATTTTTAATAATGTGTTTTCAGAAAGACAGTGATAACTTTCTAAGATATCTGTCGATTTATAGGTAGCAAATACGGATGTTAAAATGTGGTCCTCAAGAAATGCAAAAATACCATGGCTAATATAAGACCTTAAGAACATAGGAAAACTGAGGCCGACCTACAGGCCCATTCTAGGCATGTCCAACAAAAACATCCACCCACCCCTACTCATATAACCCCTCCAACGTATTTTTAAAGCAACCCAAATTTCTCGTCTCAGTGAAGTTACGTGAAAGTAGAATTTGAAGAAGTCGTAATGACACGATTATAAACAAATCATACCACGGGTGGGGTTTGAACCCGCGATCAGAGAGTCTCAAAACTCCAGTGCCTAACGCGATGGTCTGGAGTTCTGTGACTCTGACCGCGGGTTTTAACCCACCCGTGGTATTTTTTTTTTTATGATTTGAACCTTTCACTTGCCTGCATTGAATTACATCTGCCAAATCACTGACTACTGTGTCAAGCTATCCAGGTCATCCTGAAACTTCTAGTGTTCACATGAGGAATTGATTGACGGTATATTGTAAAGCTGACAAACTTACTTATGTCTTTATTGAATCCCTCATCTATGAAGATTAAGAAATACATGGGTCGCCTGGGGAACGTCACTCGCATCAGATCCCCATACCGATTTTTTCCCATTCGACAATGGAGATAATTTCTTTCCCTATACATGTGTGTAACTTTATCGAAAAACCTTACTGAAATCAAGCTTAAAGAAAGTTGCAATACTTCGTCTTACCTCTTAACTGGTCCAGTCGATTTGTCAAGAGTTAAACTTTCCCATTCAAAATAATTCCTAAGCAATTTCCCCCTAAAGGTCATCGTAGTCATTATCTAGGTTTGACGGGGGTCTGAATAGTATTACAGCCAAATAGTTTCCGACTCCCTTCTTTTCATTTTTATATCGTTTCTGATGCAAACAATTTAAATTTTCACTAACAATTAAAACAACTGCGCCCCCTTTCCTGTTGACTCTTTCTCGGTGTGGCAACATTTATTTCCCTAAATGTGGAATTCAGAAAACATGTCCCAACATTTTAGATTGAAATAGGCTTCAATTACTGTAACAATATATGTATGAAGTATGTTTCTTCCTTATGCCCTTAGTCTTAGTTCGTCTATCATATTTCTATAATAGATACTAAGATAGTTTTGTGTAGTGTGTGCTAGCAGTAAGAGACCACGAATCAAGAGACAAGACAGAGGAATTCGTTGCCAACAAATGAAACGAATATGACCAGGTACGAATAAACGAACTACATCATTATGATGAAAATTTTCACTTTCAGGAAGCAAATCAAGGAAGTGACAAGTAGATGGTCGTCGTGGATGAGGTAGATGGTCGTCGTGGATGAGGTAGATGGTCGTCGTGGATGAGGTAGATGGTCGTCGTGGATGAGGTAATCAGCTGTGAACGGGATGTGTTTCCGTTCAGTGAGACGACGGAGAGGACGATGAGGAAGGGTGTAGAGGACAGTATGTCAAGATGTGGGAAATAGTAAGGAAACTTCTGCAGGCATACAGGGGGTGAAACTGGACTTTGAGATAGGACTTGAGGTTAGTGAGGGAAGTGCCGTAGAACACACTCAGCAGCAGAACACACTCAGTAGAAGAACACACTCAGTAGTGGAACACACTCAGTTGTGGAATACACTCAGTAGTGGAACACACTCAGTAGTGGAACACACTCAGTAGTGGAACACACTCAGTAGTGGAACACACTCAGTAGTGGAACACACTCAGTAGTGGAACACACTCAGCTGTGGAATACAGTAGTGGAACACACTCAGTAGTGGAACACACTCAGTAGTGGAACACACTCAGTAGTGGAACACACTCAGTAGTGGAACACACTCAGTAGTGGAATACACTCAGTTGTGGAATACAGTAGTGGAACACACTCAGTAGTGGAACACACTCAGTAGTGGAACACACTCAGTAGTGGAACACACTCAGTAGTCGGATCACACTCAGCAGAAGAACGCACTCAGTAGTGGAACACACTCAGTTGTGGAATACACTCAGCAGTGGAACACACTCAATAATGGAACACACTCAGTAGCGGAACACACTCAGTAGTGGAACACACTCAATAGTGGAACACACTCAACAGTGGAACACACTTAGCAGTGGAACACACTCAGTAGTAGAACACACTCAGGAGCAGAACACACTCATCAGCAGAAGACACTCATCAGCAGAACACTCCCAGTACTATAACACACTCAGTAGTACAACACACTCAGCAGCAGAACCCACTCAGCAGTGGAACACACTCAGTAGTGGAACACGCTCAGTAGTGTATCACACTCAGCAGTGGAACACACTCAATAATGGAACACACTCAGTAGCGGAACACACTTAGCAGTGGAACACACTCATTAGTCGAACACACTCAGCAGCAGAACACACTAAGTAGTGGAACACACTCGGTAGTGAAACACACTCAGTAGTGGAACACACTCATTAGTCGAACACACTCAGCAGCAGAACACACTCATCAGCAGGACACACTCAGCAGCAGAACACACTCAGCAGCAGAACACACTCAGCAGCAGGACACACTCAGCAGCAGAACACACTCAGCAGCAGAACACACTCAGCAGCAGAACACACTCAGCAGCAGGACACACTCAGCAGCAGAACACACTCATCAGCAGGACACACTCAGCAGCAGAACACACTCAGCAGCAGGACACACTCAGCAGCAGAACACTCTCAGTAATACAACACACTCAGTAGTACAACGCACTTAGCAGTAGAACACTCTTAGTAGCAGTACAACACACTCAGAAGTACAACACACTCAGTAGTGCAACACACTCAGCAGTAGAACACACTCAGCAGTAGAACACACTCAGCAGTAGAACACACTCAGCAGTAGAACACACTCAGCAGTAGAACACACTCAGCAGTAGAACACACTCAGCAGTAGAACACACTCAGCAGCAGAACACACTCAGCAGTAGAACACACTCAGCAGTAGAACACACTCAGCAGTAGAACACACTCAGCAGCAGAACACACTCAGCAGTAGAACACACTCAGCAGTAGAACACACTCAGCAGCAGAACACACTCAGCAGTAGAACACACTCAGCAGCAGAACACACTCAGCAGTAGAACACACTCAGCAGCAGAACACACTCAGCAGTAGAACACACTCAGCAGTAGAACACACTCAGCAGCAGAACATACTCAGCAGTAGAACACACTCAGCAGCAGAACACACTCAGCAGCAGAACACACTCAGCAGTAGAACACACTCAGCAGTAGAACACACTCAGCAGTAGAACACACTCAGCAGCAGAACACACTCAGCAGTAGAACACACTCAGCAGTAGAACACACTCAGCAGTAGAACACACTCAGCAGTAGAACACACTCAGCAGCAGAACACACTCAGCAGTAGAACACACTCAGCAGTTGAACACACTCAGCAGCAGAACACACTCAGTAGCAGAACACACTCAGCAGTAGAACACACTCAGCAGTAGAACACACTCAGCAGTAGAACACACTCAGTAGCAGAACACACTCAGCAGTAGAACACACTCAGCAGCAGAACACACTCAGCAGTAGAACACATTAAGCAGTAGAACACACTCAGCAGCAGAACACACTCAGCAGCAGAACACACTCAGCAGTAGAACACACTCAGCAGTAGAACACACTCAGCAGCAGAACACACTCAGTAGCAGAACACACTCAGCAGTAGAACACACTCAGCAGTAGAACACACTCAGCAGTAGAACACACTCAGTAGCAGAACACACTCAGCAGCAGAACACACTCAGCAGTAGAACACACTCAGCAGTAGAACACACTCAGCAGTAGAACACACTCAGCAGCAGAACACACTCAGTAGCAGAACACACTCAGCAGTAGAACACACTCAGCAGTAGAACACACTCAGCAGTAGAACACACTCAGTAGCAGAACACACTCAGCAGTAGAACACACTCAGCAGCAGAACACACTCAGCAGCAGAACACACTCAGCAGCAGAACACACTCAGCAGCAGAACACACTCAGCAGCAGAACACACTCAGCAGCAGAACACACTCAGCAGCAGAACACACTCAGCAGCAGAACACACTCAGCAGCAGAACACACACAGTAGTAAAACACAAAACTGTTGAACACAGAGTTTAATAATAATCTGAGAATAGTATAATACAGAGTGTACAAGAGAACACATGACCATAGAACACTCAATGGTAAAACAAAGTTCTAGAACACCTGAAATTGAAACACACGAAATGGAAAGACACACAAATTAGTTGAACGTACAAAGGAGAAGTAGAACACACGAGATAGAACACAAAAAATATTAGAACACCCAGAGTAGAACACACCAAAATACAAAACCCAAAGTATAAAAGCACACAATGTGCAACACCCAGAGTAAAAGAACTCACAATGTGCAACACCCAGAGTAAAAGAACTAACAATGTGCAACACCCAGAGTAAAAGAACTCACAATGTGCAACACCCAGAGTAAAAGAACTCACAATGTGCAACACCCAGAGTAAAAGAACTAACAATGTGCAACACCCAGAGTAAAAGAACTCACAATGTGCAACACCCAGAGTAAAAGAACTCACAATGTGCAACACCCAGAGTAAAAGAACTAGCAATGTGCAACACCCAGAGTAAAAGAACTAACAATGTGCAACACCCAGAGTAAAAGAACTCACAATGTGCAACACCCAGAGTAAAAGAACTAACAATGTGCAACACCCAGAGTAAAAGAACTAACAATGTGCAACACCCAGAGTAAAAGAACTCACAATGTGCAACACCCAGAGTAAAAGAACTCACAATGTGCAACACCCAGAGTAAAAGAACTCACAATGTGCAACACCCAGAGTGCAACACCCAGAGTAAAAGAACTCACAATGTGCAACACCCAGAGTAAAAGAACTCACAATGTGCAACACCCAGAGTAAAAGAACTAACAATGTGCAACACCCAGAGTAAAAGAACTCACAATGTGCAACACCCAGAGTAAAAGAACTCACAATGTGCAACACCCAGAGTAAAAGAACTCACAATGTGCAACACCCAGAGTAAAAGAACTCACAATGTGCAACACCCAGAGTAAAAGAACTAACAATGTGCAACACCCAGAGTAAAAGAACTCACAAAGTGCAACACCCAGAGTAAAAGAACTCACAATGTGCAACACCCAGAGTAAAAGAACTAACAATGTGCAACACCCAGAGTAAAAGAACTCACAAAGTGCAACACCCAGAGTAAAAGAACTCACAATGTGCAACACCCAGAGTAAAAGAACTAACAATGTGCAACACCCAGAGTAAAAGAACTAACAATGTGCAACACCCAGAGTAAAAGAACTAACAATGTGCAACACCCAGAGTAAAAGAACTCACAAAGTGCAACACCCAGAGTAAAAGAACTCACAATGTGCAACACCCAGAGTAAAAGAACTAACAATGTGCAACACCCAGAGTAAAAGAACTAACAATGTGCAACACCCAGAGTAAAAGAACTCACAATGTGCAACATCCAGAGTAAAAGAACTAACAATGTGCAACACCCGGAGTAAAAGAACTCACAATGTGCAACACCCAGAGTAAAAGAACTCACAATGTGCAACACCCAGAGTAAAAGAACTCACAATGTGCAACACCCAGAGTAAAAGAACTCACAATGTGCAACACCCAGAGTAAAAGAACTCACAATGTGCAACACCCCAAATAGAATAAAAAAACTCACAAAATACGGAGTAAAAGAACACTCAAGGGTGTAGAACACACAAAGTACAACACTCAGAGTTGTAGAACACACAAAGAGAACACACACTCATGGAGAACAGTGACTTGTTAAGTGTGTCACTCTCGTCATATGAGCACTTTATTACCCGACCAAAATTACTTCCCCTTGTTCCAGCATTTTATGTTATGGGGAGAATCTGAGTCCATGTTTTACTCTGACTTAATTAATATTCATCACAGTGAAGTGATGAATTAATAATGTTCTTAAGTTATAGGCGGGACAAATACTTGCTGATTAATTACGTGTTATGCTGTGTATTTGCCAGTCTTATACCAGTTATTTGTTTATATACAAAAATTATAGAAAATGTGCAAAAATTATAGAAAGTGTGCAATAAGCTTGCAAGAATGAGATATACTGTGCAAATAAGCTTAACATAAGAACATAAGAAAGAAGGAACACTGCAACAGGCCTACTGACCCATGCAGAGCAGGTCCATGTCCCCCCCCCAGATTAGCCCAATGACCCACCCAGTCTGGTCACCTCCACTCAAGGATGGAGCACTGCACCAGACCCAGCAGCACAAGCTAGTCAGGTCCAACTCACACCCACCCACACCTACTTATGTATTTATCTAACCTATTTTTAAAACTACACAACGTTTTAGCATGAATAACTGTACTTGGGAGTTTGTTCCACTCATCCACAACTCTATTACCAAACCAGTGCTTTCCTATATCCTTTCTGAATCTGAGTCCTGTCTTGGCTGGAAATTTTCAGCACGCTATTTACATCCCCTTTATTTACTCCTGTTTTCCATTTATACACCTCGATCATATCCCCCCTAATTCTACGCCTTTCGAGAGAGTGCAGATTCAGGGCCTCAGTCTATCCTCATTTCTGATACATGGGATCATCTTTGTCATCCTCCTCTGTACGTTTTCCAGAGCATTTATATCCATTCTGTAATACGGTTACCAGAACTGAGCAGCATAGTCTAAATGAGGCCTAACCAAGGATATATAGAGTTGAAGAACAACCTGAGGACTTCTATTATTTATACTTCTTGATATGAAGCCAAGAATTCTGTTAGCTTTATTGCAAACACTAATGCACTGTTGTCTTGGTTTTAGATTACTGCTAACCAGAACTCCTAAATCCTTTTCGCAATCAGTAGTATTAAGATCTACATTATTTAGTTTATATGTGGCATGGTTATTTAACTGTCGAACATTTAGAACTTTGCATTTGTCAATATTAAACTGCATCTGCCACTTCTCCGACCATTGCATCAGTCTATTCAAATCATCCTGGAATGTTCTAGTGTCCTCATTAGAATGAATTGGACGGCCTCTTTTGGTGTCTTCAGCAAATTTGCTTATGTCGCTATTTATTCCCTCATCTATGTCGTTTATGTAAATTGTGAACAACAACGGGCCCAACACTGACCCCTGACGAACACCGCTTGTGACGTGCCCCCATTCTGATTTCTCCCCATTTATGCAAACTCTCTGCTGTCTATTTGTCAACCATGCCTCCAGGGCCGGATTACGGCATAGGCAAACTAAGCATTTGCCTAGGGCCCCACGCATTTGGGGGCCCCGCGGTCCAAGGGGTTCAGGGGCTCATCCAAGACTGCGCACATGGTGCGCAGTCTTGGATCTAAAAAGTTCAAGTGTTTGGAGAGTAAAATTGATTTTTAAAAATTAATCAAAACAAAAATAAATAATGAAATAAAATAAAATAAAAATAAATAAACCTAACCATAGATGGCAACACTCAACACGCCTTTGTTTACATCAGAACAGCTGTGTTTTCCCGCTAATGGGTGAGTATGGCAGATTCCTCTCCAATTTTCTGTAGTAATTACACGTTATCTAGACTTGTACTGTGACAAATTAACTGAAGTGTTGTAGATAGACATTGATGTGTATGGATAAATGTTTGTTTTCGCCTCTAAATGTTAAGGGAGGTACCTGATAGGGTTACTTGACCAGTGGCGTTCCACAGGGATCAGTCTTGGGCTCGTTGTTGTTTATAATATATATCAATGTTCTTGATGAGGGAATTACTAGTGATATGAGCAAATTCGCCGATGACACAAAGATAGGTAGGATAATTGATTCAAACGTAGATGTTATGGAACTTCAGGAGGATTTAAACAAACTCTATTCTTGGTCAGAAAAGTGGCAGATGCTGTTCAATGTAGATAAATGCAAGGTTCTGAAGCTTGGGAGTGCCCATAACCCTAGTACTTATAAGTTAAATGATGTAGAACTTAGCCATACAGATTGCGAATAGGACTTGGGGGTTATGGTGAGCAGCAACCTTAAACCAAGACAGCAATGCCTAAGCGTACGTAATAAGGCAAATAGATTACTGGGATTTATATCAAGAAGTGTAAGCAACAGAAGTCCAGAGGTCATACTGCAGCTATATACATCATTAGTAAGGCCTCACCTAGATTATGCAGCTCAGTTCTGGTCTCCATATTACAGAATGGACATAAATTCGTTAGAAAACATTCAGCGTAGGATGACTAAATTAATACATAGCATTAGAAATCTTCCTTATGAAGAAAGATTGAAGACTCTTAAGTTACATTCACTTGTTAGACGAAGAATGAGGGGAGACCTGACCGAAGTGTATAAGTGGAAGATAGATATTAATAAAGGGGACATTAATAAGGTCTTGAGGATATCTCTCCAAGAGAGAACCCGCAGTAATGGATTTAAATTAGATAAGGTAAAGACGCATGGACCAGTAAAGACGTATTTTTGGTAAAAATACTATAAAGAAAAACCTAAAAACGCAAACTGACTTCCGTTTGTAGGTTTTAAAAGCACTTTGTCCTGTCTTTAAGTCTTTATCATTTCAATAACAGATCTCAATTGATTGATGTTCTACATCACTTCCGTCGCAAATGCTTAGTTTTCAAGTTGCGACGGAAGTGATGTAGAACATCAATTAATTTACTACATATTTCCCCAGAAACACATAAGCCACATCAGAAAATCGTTGGTTGGGTGAAACTGAAAATTGTCCCTGCATTCTTTAATTCTCATGTCCTTATCTATGGTGGTAGGCCATATATCATGCAAAACATAATGATTAGTTTAGTTATGAAAATGGTAATATAAATACCATTGTGCATTGTTCTTGGACTCGGTATGATTTCTGTTTAAGTAAATTGGAGATCAAGGAGGATGAATTAGTAAAATATTCGTAGCCCAAATCACTAACCTAATCTATGGTAAAAGTTCTGTATATGACTCCTTTCTGGTAACGTTTTGAATTTTTAGATGCGCAGCCAGAGGAAAGGGGGCTACAAGGGCCATATCCCCCCAATTGACAGAAAATTTTTTTTAATAATAATTAAAAAATTAATAATAATTGATAATGAAAAATTTGTATTTGCATGATTACAGACAGTGATACATCCTCATTATGGCATCTCGTGAACGTGATGTTGGACGTTCTTATGCGAGTGGGTCACAGAAAAGAAAGAAGAAAATTCAAGAAGAAGAACAGAAAAAGAAAGATGTAGGAAGCTGCAGAAAGATCACAGACATGCTCACGAAAACAGTTTCTGATGTTACCAGTACAGTTGAATCTGCAGATACGTCAGATCATACAGGAAGCCCTCCCTCCATTATTTCTCAGCCAGCATCTACTTCTTTTGTGTCTCCTCTCAATGTCTCAACGGACATTTCATCCACAGGATTTGTCTTAAAAGATCCTGCCTCATGGCCAAATGTAATCCCAGATTCTCTACGTAATGCTTTCATTGCAGAAAACTTCAGTCAAACTCTGAACATTGACTTTAGGAAATCAGCAAGGATTTATGATGATGGAAGTCGTCGTTGTTTAAAGTCATCTATGTTTTATAGGAAGCTTGCAAATTCAGAAACTGTGAAAAGATCATGGATGGTATACTCTGAAAGCTCAGGAAAAGTGTACTGTTCAGCATGCAAGCTATTTTCTACCAAAGAAAATACCTTCACACAGGGGTTCAATGACTGGAAAAATTCCAAGCGTTTCGAGGAACATGAAAACAGCACCACTCACAGGAGCTGCATTTTAGCCAGTGTATTTCGTGCACAGAAAAAAGGCTTATTGGATTCTCATTTGGAAAATCAAACTGAAAAAGAGCGCACTTATTGGAGAAAAGTTCTAGAAAGAGTTGTTGCTGTTGTAAAATTCTTAGCTCTAAGAGGACTTGCTTTCCGTGGAGAAAATGAGGTTTTTGGTTCGGAAAACAATGGCAATTTCCTAGGGATCATAGAACTGTTAGCACAATTCGATCCATTCTTAGCAAATCATGTGTCACGCCTTGGGAATGCAGGAAGAGGCACTGTATCTTACATGTCATCTACTATATGCAATGAATTTATTGAACTGATGACTAAGAAGGTCCTCAATAACATCATAGCAGCTGTGAAAACTGCAAAATACTTTGCAATAAGTGTAGATTCAACACCAGATATTTCACATACAGATCAATTGACATTCATTGTTCGCTTTGTCGACTCCAGTGGTAAGCCTGTAGAGCGCTTTATAAAATTCATTCCTCTTTCAGGCCATGATGGAGAAACAATGATGAATGTAGTACTGGATACTCTGCTTGAACATGATCTCTCTATTATGGATTGCCGTGGCCAGAGCTACGACAATGCAAGTAACATGTCGGGTAAATATAATGGATTGCAAGCCCGTATCAAGCAAATCAACCCACTTGCTGAATATGTGCCCTGCTCAGCACATTCTCTTAATCTTGTTGGGTCATGTGCTGCGGAGTGTTGTGTCGCTGCAGTTTCATTTTTTGGACTTTTACAAGCACTCTTTAATTTTTTCTCTGCTTCAACGCATCGGTGGAGTATACTCAAGTCAACCATTCATGGAGATGTCATCAAATCATTATCAACAACAAGGTGGTCAGCGCAGCATGATGCAACACATGCTTTGAAAGACAGCTTTGCTGAAATACGTTCTGCTTTGATCCAAATAGCAGAGGATGAAGACCAGACAGCAACTACAAGAAGCGAAGCAGCCAGCTTAGCATCAAAATTGGAAGATTTTGAATTGGCCTTACTCTGTGTGCTTTGGGACTGTATACTGGAACGGTTAAATGCCACGAACAAGACACTTCAGAAAATTGAAATTGAAATGGCTACTTGTGCTAACCTCTATGCAGGCTTAGTGGAATTTGTAAGCTCACTTCGCAATGATGAAGCTTTTGAAATGTTTGAAGAGAAAGCTAAACTGCTGGTGAAAGACTACAGTTACCGGGCTGATCATCAGCGGTCAAGGAAGAGGAAACGCAATTTTGAAGAGCCAGACAATGAAATTGTGTTGCTACCAAGGCAGAAATGTAAGACAGCTACATACTTCGTCATTCTGGATTCACTGATTACAGAATTGGTGAAAAGAAAAGAAATCTACCAGAATCTCAATGACAAGTTTGGATTTCTGTTCAAAATTACTACTATGCCAGATGCAGAATTGAGAGAAGCTGCATTAAAGTTGCAACAACACCTTTCAGCAGATGTTCAGGACACATTTGTTGAAGAAATAGTTCATTTTTCTGGGTATATGAATCAGATTAAAGCTCCACCTGAAAAATGTGCGCCCTCAGCTGCTTTGAAACATTTAAGAAATGCAGGTATCTCAGAAACCTTCCCTAATGTTGACATAGTGTATCGCCTTTACCTAACACTTCCAGCTACTAACTGTGAAGGAGAACGTTCATTTTCTGTTTTGAAAAGAGTGAAAAACCAGCTCCGTTCAACAATGAGCCAAGACAAATTGTGTAACCTAGCCTTGTTGACCATTGAGTCTGATCTAACAAGAAATATTGATTTTCAGAATATAATTGATGATTTTGCCAATATGAAATCCAGAAAAAAGTTTATTTAAGAAGTGCCTGTGAATATACTTTCTTGAGTTTATATGATTTGATAGTCTTATGCATGATGCAATGATAACAATAATGGTCAGTGATTTATAAAGGGAATAATAGTGCTGTAGTGGTTATGCTGAATATAATAGGTACATGATGTCACTACTTTAATAGCCTAATCTAGTAATACTATGCTGTCTTGAGTTTATTCTCTTTAAAATGCATGATTTAACAAGATAGTTATAATGGCTGTTGGTAAATGGTTTTGGTTGTCTTGATGTACTTTCCCTATTAAATTTAATCTAAATAGCCAGAATGTATTTAATTAGACCTTAAACAGGCTCACACCGACCCCCCCCCCCCACCCCCAAGCTGGAAGGGGTCGCTTCGCTTACCCGTAACTCAAAGGGGCCCCGCCAATCTGAATAGCCTAGGGCCCGGAGACTTCTTAATCCGGCCCTGAACAGTTCATCAGGGCCTGGGGATTTCTTAGGTTTTAGTTTCTCTATTTGTCTGAGGACCACCATGTCACTAGTTACCGCAATCGTACATAGTTTATTATCATCCTGTTCAACATAATCTATTATTTCAGGATTATCGCTAGTATTTTCCTGGGTGAAAACTGAGAGGAAGTAGGTATTTAGAATATCACACATATCCTTATCACTGTCAGTGATCAGACCAGAGTTACTCTTAAGTGGACCAATCTTGTCCCTAATCTTACTTCTGTATACCTGAAAGAGTCCTTTAGGGTTAATCTTTGAATCCCTTGCGACATTAGCCTCATAATCCCTTTTTGCTTTTCTTATTCCTTTCTTTATTTCTCTCTTTAATTGAATATGTTGATTTCTTAACTGCCCATCCCCTCTTTTGAAACGCCTATATATGCCTCTCTTTTGACCAATGAGATGTTTTAATCTATTGTTCATCCATTTGGGATCATTTTTGTTAGATCTAATTTCCCTACTCGGAACAAAAGTTGTCTGGGCAGCTAGGACTATGCTCTGAAAAACGTCATACTGGCAACCAAGATCACCTACCTGACCCATAGTCAGGACAACCCAATTTAGCCCACCCAGGTGATTTTTCAGTCCCATGAAGTCGGCCAAGCGAAAATCTGGGACAGAGATTTGATTGCAGTTATCTGGGTAATTCCATGATATATTAAAACTTAGTGATTTGTGATCACTTTCCCCAAGCTCATCATTAACCTCAAGATTATTAATTAGTGAATCTTTGTTGGCAAGAACCAAGTCAAGCAGATTGTTTCCTCTAGTTGGTTCTGTCACAACCTGTTCTAAAAAGCAATCCTGAACCGTATCAAGAAAGTCACTAGACTCAAGATTTCCTGTCATATTGTTCCAATCAATTTGTCTAAAGTTAAAATCTCCCATTATAACAACATTTTCATATCTAGATGCCTTATGAATTTCGTCTCATAACAGCTTACTGCCCTCCCTATCAAGGTTTGGGGGCCTATAAATCACACCCAAAATTAATTTGTCATGTCCCTCGAGAAACTGTAGCCAAACAGATTCTGTGTTCGATGTCTCTAATCTTATATCATGTCTAAGACAACAATTTAAATTTTCTCTGACATACATCGTCACCCCACCACCCTTCCTTTTGACCCTGCCAGTGTGGAATAGTTTATAACCCTGTATGTTGCATTCAGAAGGCATTTCTCTATCTTTCAGGTTGAACCAGGTCTCTGTTATACCAATAATATCTATATTACCTACACTTGCAAGTAATCTTAGCTCATCTATCTTATTTCTTAGACTCCTACTATTTGTATAGTAAACCTTAAGGGAGCTAGTCACTCGTTGCCCTCTACTATCTCTCTTTGTTTGTTGATCAATTGATTTGCCATTACTAGCAATTTTATTTTGAATATTGTCTTTTAAACATATCCCTGAGGTATCCCGGCAATAACTGCTGTTTTTAACCCTAATGCTGCAGCCTGATTGTTTCCCACAAACACCCATACCTCTATAATCTATCAGTTTAAATTCCTAGACAAGTCATCAATTACCCTCTCAATTGAACTGGCTAATGCAACCACTCCATCCCCAGAGAGATGAACCCCACTCCTTGCATACATATCACGTTTGTCAAGGAATAGGTCCCAGTTATCAATGAATGGGATTGCAAGTTCCTTGCAGTACCTGTCTAGCCAGCAATTTATACCAATTGCCCTAGACATCCATTCATTGCCCACTCCCTTTCTAGGCAAGATGCTACATATGACTGGGATCCCTCCCTTAGACCTAACTACTTCTATGGCTGAACTGTACTTATCCAGCAGCTCTTCTCTCCTTCCCTTCCCAATGTCATTACCCCCAGCACTAAGACAGATAATGGGCTTGATCCCATTATCTGCCATAATATTATCCAATCTGCCGACTATGTCACCAACACCAGCTCCAGGAAGACAGACTCTCTGTCTGACCTTTCTGTCTCTGTTACAAAATGCACTGTCCATATATCTTACCTGAGAATCGCCTACTATTAAAATATTCTTACCTTGATTAGCAGGGGAATCAGTGGTACCTTCAACCTCACTAACCACTGAAGTACACTCGTCTTGGAGAACAGAGAATCGATTTCCTATCTTCACATCTTCTCTATTAACTCTCCTCATCTTCCTTCTTCCTGAACTGTGAACCACTTGCCACTTAAAGCGGCTGCCACTATCACTGCTGGCGACCATTCCTTCGTTACCAGCTAAATCCTTCTCACACTCGCTCCCAGACTCATCTATGTGAAGCTTCAACCTCCTATTTTCCTCCTGAAGGAGTAGAATCTCCTTGCAAGAATGCGATATACTGTACAAATAATCTTGCAAGAATGCGATATACTATACAAATAAGCCTGCAAGAATGCGATATACTATACAAATAAGCTTGCAAGAATGCGATATACTATACAAATAAGCTTGCAAGAATGCGATATACTATACAAATAAGCTTGCAAGAATGCGATATACTATACAAATAAGCTTGCAAGAATGCGATATACTATACAAATAAGCTTGCAAGAATGCGATATACTATACAAATAAGCTTGCAAGAATGCGATATACTATACAAATAAGCTTGCAAGAATGCGATATACTATACAAATAAGCTTGTAAGAATGCGATATACTATACAAATAAGCTTGTAAGAATGCGATATACTATACAAATAAACTTGCAAGAATGCGATATACTATACAAATAAGCTTGCAAGAATGCGATATACTATACAAATAAGCTTGTAAGAATGCAAGCTTATTCGTAAAGCATATCGCATACGTTATATTTTTTATTATAAAAGGGAAAATTAGCTGAATCTCTGTCACAGATTTATATTTTGTTTTAGTCAAAATAATAAATTAAGATTAGAGAAACAGATACTTGACCGAGATGAAACCATGAACAGGTCACACAGGCAGGTCACACAGGCAGGTCAAAGCGGCACATCACACAGGCAGGAGACACAGGCAGGACACTCAGGCAGGACACTCAGGCAGGACACACAGGCAGGTCACGCAGGCAAGACACACAGGCACATCACACCGGCACATCACACAGGTAAGCCACACAGGCAGGTCACACAGGCAGGTCACTGCGGCACATCACACTGGCAGGACACATAGACAGGACACACATGCAGGTCATATAGGCAGGACACACAGGCAGGACACTCAGGCAGGACACACAGGCATGACTCACAGGCAGGACACACAGGCAGGACACTTAGACAGAACGCTCAGGCAGGACACTCTGGCAGGACACACAGACAGGACACACAGGCAGGTCACACAGGCAGGACATACAGTCAGGTCACACAGGCAGGACAAACATGCAGGGCACATAGGCAGGACACAGGCAGGACACACAGGTAGGACACACAGGTAGGACACACAGGCAGGACACATAGGTAAGACACACAGGCAGGTCACACAGACAGGTCACACAGGCAGGTCACACAGGCAGGTCACACAGGCAGGTCACACAGGCAGGTCACACAGGAAAGACACACAGGCAGGTCACACAGGCAGGGCACACAGGCAGGAAACACAGGCAGGACACACAGGCAGAATACACAGTGAAGACACAGAGGCAGGACACACAGGCAGGATTCACAGGAAGCTCAGCTGCAGGTCATAAAAGCAGGTCACACAGACAGGTAAAACATGTCACACAGGTAATCAAACATGCATTTATGTCAGACATGAAACATAAGGAGGTCACACATACAGGTAGCACAAACAGATCAAGAAAGCAGGTCAGACAAGAAGGTCTATATATAAAAGTCATGTTACAACGGCTGGTCACAGTGACAGGTCACTCAGGGAAAATATTCAGGAAATCACACTTGTCTGACACAGATAAGCTATATGTAACACAAGGTGACAAGTATGTTACGTAGGCAGGTCACAAAGTCAGATCACAAGAACAGGTCACACAACACATGCAGATCACACAGATAAGCAACTCATGCGGGTCACACAAACAAGATTCACTGGAGATCTTACAGCCAAATCTCACAGTTAAGCTAGACAGGCAAGTCACACAGAGAGGTTACACAAGCAGGTCACATAATCAGGTCACACAGCCAGGTCATATACTCAGATCACACAGGTCGGTATTATAAGCAGCCCACACAAGCATGTCATGACTCACGTAATCGTAATGACACGATTGACTTCATGTTGACGGCTTTGAGGGGACTTGAGCTAGAGTTCGTCACTGCCACGCTAGCGGGAGATTCGTCTATAAAAACTTGCATTTGTGATCACAGTGGTGCCTATGCTAACCTTCCTATGGTGTAGAAATATACGCAGTTGGATGAATCTTGTTGTGGCTAGCTGGCCCAGTGGCTAACGCGACGGTCTGGAGTTTTGTAACTCTCTGATGGCGGGATCAAACCCTACCTGTGGTATGGTTTGCAAGCATGTTATATTTGCCAGTCACACACAAAGCAACTCACTCACGTATCTGATGCATGTAACACAGGCAACCCACACTAGCAGGTCTTACAGACAACCCTCACAGTCAGGTCACTAAGGTAGGCCACACAAACACGTCACAGTTGCAAATCACACAAAGTAAACGCGCGGGCAGGTTATATATACAGGTCAAATAAGGTATAGATCAGGTCGAACAGGTTACAAATCAGAATATATTAGCAGGGCATGCAGAATACCTAGGTAGGTCGCATAGCCACGTCACATTTGAAGGACAAACACAGAGGTCACACAGACACATGTTACGTATGCAGAACATGCTGATAACTCAAACAAGTCACATAGGTAAAAAGACAAGCCACATTGTTAGCACAAGTCAAACAGGCAGGTTACACTAAACACAGGTTATACAGGTCAAATAATCAAGTAACACTAACTCACACAGATTAGACAGACAAGACTGGATACTAAAACACGATTGTGTGCAGCCTATGCACATGGAATCGATGTAGGTTACTCGATTTCAGTGAGATCAACCTGGCAGGTCAATTAAGCAGGAGACAAAGATCAAACAGGTAGAACACTCAAATAGGTCACTTAACACAGATGAAATAGGTAGGTCACTCAAACAGGTGGCACAGGTAAACCAGGCAGATCACTTAAGCAGGTCACTTAAGTTGCTTGGTAAACCAAGGCAATGACAAAATAATCATCAACAAAAGATTTCAGTAACATACTTAGAAATGACTCTGTCTCACCATTGTTACGTTATAAGTATTTATGTTTTCTTGGTTAAGACAAAGGAACAGAATACGTGTGAAGGATAGATCTACGTAGGGAGAGGAAGAAGGGAGATAATGTAAAGAGAAAGACAAGAAAAATAAATGTAAAGAACGTAGGGAGAGCGGCAAGGTAGAAAATCTGAAGAGAGAAGGCAATGCAGAGAATTTAGGGTGAGGAGGAAATATAGAATAACTCAGGAATATGAGTGAAGGCCAGACGTAGTATATCTAAAATGTAAATAATGAAAAGAACCATGGAAGGATTTGGGAGAGAGGTAAAGAGAGAGAGGTAGGGAAGGAACCAGGACACAATAGGGTCGAGGAGAGGGGAATCTGAGCTGAGGAAAGAGACAGCGAAGGGGAAAATACGTAAAGAATTCCTTCCCCTCTTTACACTACCTTAATCGTATGTAAGATGCCAATTTCTAGAAGCATTACAAAATAACCAAATGTTTACCAAGTATAATAAATATTTGCCAAGTATAATGACAAATATTTACCATGTAAAATTACGAATATTTATCACGCATAATTACGAATATTTACCACGTATAACTACGAATATTTACCACGTATAATTACAAAGGGGGATAATTGTTTTTAGGTTCAGACATCAGGTTCAGAGAACATTAAGAGGCTACCTGATTCTTTTTCATTTTTCCTCCTCCAACTTTGTTAAATTAAATAGCTTAGCTCATTCTATAAATATTACTGTTGAGTTCGAAGAAAATTACTCATTGCCTTATTCAACTAAAAATATGTTGGTTCTCCCTTACCACGAAAACGTGGTTGATATGCCTTCTCTGCTTAAGAATTGTAATATCAAAGAAGAGTTTAAATATCTTGGCAATCTTGACACATTTAAAAAAACTTTTGATAAAAATTCCCCCCCCTCCAAAATGTTGTCGTGTGTTTCTATAAGATTCCTTGTCATGTTTGTGATAAAGTTTATTATGGTCAAACTGGTAAAGTCATGAACTTAGGTTAAAACAACATAAATATACCATTAGAAGTGAACAAGATTCTAAAGCTCTCTTGATTCATGTGAGAGATTTTAATCAAGTAATTTATTTTAAAAAGGTTGAGAAAGTTATATCAGTAAGTTCATAGTAGACATGAGTATAACAGAATCATGTTTCTTAAAAGTAGCTTTGAAAATAATATGAATATTTCTTCTCTTTGTATAAGTTGGACTCTTTGTAATTGGCAAAATTTTGGAAGAGTTTAATTATACATTAGACAAGTAAAAAATCTTAATGCTTGAGTAGAGTATCAGATGAATTTTACAGAGTCGGGTGTTGTGACGCGACTGTGAGGTGTAGTCTTGTTGTGGTGACATGATTGTGAGGTGTAGTCTTGCCCCTTTATATGACTACCAGTTGATGCTTTGTTTTTTATAGTTCCTTGATACTGTGAGAAATTTCACTATTTTTTCAGTGGTTGTTCTGCATATTGTGATATCACCTGTTTACTGTGATTTTATTGCATATATGTTTACAAAATTATTGCATATACAAATTTTCGCTTTTCTTATATGGCAAGAAGAGCGTTGCTATTTAAGCAAAAATTGCAAGTTTTACCTATTGAGCATGACATATATGTATAAATAAATAAATAAATAAATAAATATATATATATATATATATATATATATATATATATATATATATATATATATATATATATATATATATATATATATATATATATATATATATATAAATATATATATATATTTTTTATCACACCGGCCGATTCTCACCAAGGCAGGGTGGCCCGAAAAAGAAAAACTTTCACCATCATTCACTCCATCACTGTCTTGCCAGAAGGGTGCTTTACACTACAGTTTTTAAACTGCAACATTAACACCCCTCCTTCAGAGTGCAGGCACTGTACTTCCCATCTCCAGGACTCAAGTCCGGCCTGCCGGTTTCCCTGAACCCCTTCATAATGTTACTTTGCTCACACTCCAACAGCACGTCAAGTATTAAAAACCATTCGTCTCCATTCACTCCTATCAAACAAGCTCACGCATACCTGCTGGAAGTCCAAGCCCCTCGCACACAAAACCTCCTTTACCCCCTCTCTCCAACCTTTCCTAGGCCGACCCCTACCCCGCCTTCCTTCCACTACAGACTGATACACCCTTGAAGTCATTCTGTTTCGCTCCATTCTCTCTACATGTCCGAACCACCTCAACAACCCTTCCTCAGCCCTCTGGACAACAGTTTTGGTAATCCCGCACCTCCTCCTAACTTCCAAACTACGAATTCTCTGCATTATATTCACACCACACATTGCCCTCAGACATGACATCTCCACTGCCTCCAGCCTTCTCCTCGCTGCAACATTCATCACCCATGCTTCACACCCATATAAGAGTGTTGGTAAAACTATACTCTCATACATTCCCCTCTTTGCCTCCAAGGACAAAGTTCTTTGTCTCCACAGACTCCTAAGTGCACCACTCACCCTTTTCCCCTCATCAATTCTATGATTCACCTCATCCTTCATAGACCCATCCGCTGACACGTCCACTCCCAAATATCAGAATACATTCACCTCCTCCATACTCTCTCCCTCCAATCTGATATCCAATCTTTCATCACCTAATATTTTCGTTATCCTCATAACCTTACTCTTTCCTGTATTCACTTTTAATTTTCTTCTTTTGCACACCCTACCAAATTCATCCACCAATCTCTGCAACTTCTCTTCAGAATCTCCCAAGAGCACAGTGTCATCAGCAAAGAGCAACTGTGACAACTCCCATTTTATGTGTGATTCTTTATCTTTTAACTCCACGCCTCTTGTCAAGACCCTCGCATTTACTTCTCTTACAACCCCATCTATAAATATATTAAACAACCACGGTGACATCACACATCCTTGTCTAAGGCCTACTTTTACTGGGAAATAATTTCCCTCTTTCCTATGTACTCTAACTTGAGCCTCACTATCCTCGTAAAAACTCTTCACTGCTTTCAGTAACCTACCTCCTACACCATACACCTGCAACATCTGCCACATTGCCCCCCTATCCACCCTGTCATCCCCCTATCCACCCTGTCATACGCCTTTTCCAAATCCATAAATGCCACAAAAACCTCTTTAGCCTTATCTAAATACTGTTCGCTTATATGTTTCACTGTAAACACCTGGTCCACACACCCCCTACCTTTCCTAAAGCCTCCTTGTTCATCTGCTATCCTATTCTCAGTCTTACTTTTAATTCTTTCAATAATAACTCTACCATACACTTTACCAGGTATACTCAACAGACTTATCCCCCTATAATTTTTGCACTCTCTTTTGTCCCCTTTGCCTTTATACAAAGGAACTATGCATGCTCTCTGCCAATCCCTAGGTACCTTACCCTCTTCCATACATTTATTAAATAATTGCACCAACCACTCCAAAACTATATCCCCACCTGCTTTTAACATTTCTATCTTTATCCCATCAATCCCGGCTGCCTTACCCCCTTTCATTTTACCTACTGCCTCACGAACTTCCCCCACACTCACATCTGGCTCTTCCTCACTCCTACAAGATGTTATTCCTCCTTGCCCTATACACGAAATCACAGCTTCCCTATCTTCATCAACATTTAACAATTCCTCAAAATATTCCCTCCATCTTCCCAATACCTCTAACTCTCCATTTAATAACTCTCCTCTCCTATTTTTAACTGTCAAATCCATTTGTTCTCTAGGCTTCCTTAACTTGTTAATCTCACTCCAAAACTTTTTCTTATTTTCAACAAAATTTGTTGATAACATCTCACCCACTCTCTCATTTGCTCTCTTTTTACATTGCTTCACCACTCTCTTAACCTCTCTCTTTTTCTCCATATACTCTTCCCTCCTTGCATCACTTCTACTTTGTAAAAACTTCTCATATGCTAACCTTTTCTCCCTTACTACTCTCTTTACATCATCATTCCACCAATCGCTCCTCTTCCCTCCCGCACCCACTTTCTTGTAACCACAAACTTCTGCTGAACACTCTAAAACTACATTTTTAAACTTACCCCATACCTCTTCGACCCCATTGCCTATGCTCTCATTAGCCCATCTATCCTCCAATAGCTGATTATATCTTTCCCTAACTGCCTCCTCTTTTAGTTTATAAACCTTCACCTCTCTCTTCCCTGATGCTTCTATTCTCCTTGTATCCCTTCTACCTTTTACTCTCAGTGTAGCTACAACTAGAAAGTGATCTGATATATCTGTGGCCCCTCTATAAACATGTACATCCTGAAGTCTACTCAACAGTCTTTTATCTACCAATACATAATCCAACAAACTACTGTCATTTCGCCCTACATCATATCTTGTATACTTATTTATCCTCTTTTTCTTGAAATATGTATTACCTATAACTAAACCCCTTTCTATACAAAGTTCAATCAAAGGGTTCCCATTATCATTTACACCTGGCACCCCAAACTTACCTACCACACCCTCTCTAAAAGTTTCTCCTACTTTAGCATTCAGGTCCCCTACCACAATTACTCTCTCACTTGGTTCAAAGGCTCCTATACATTCACTTAACATCTCCCAAAATCTCTCTCTCTCCTCTGCATTCCTCTCTTCTCCAGGTGCATACACGCTTATTATGACCCACTTCTCGCATCCAACCTTTACTTTAATCCACATAATTCTTGCATTTACACATTCATATTCTCTTTTCTCCTTCCATAACTGATCATTCAACATTACTGCTACCCCTTCCTTTGCTCTAACTCTCTCAGATACTCCAGATTTAATCCCATTTATTTCCCCCCACCGAAACTCCCCTACCCCCTTCAGCTTTGTTTCGCTTAGGGCCAGGACATCCAACTTCTTTTCATTCATAACATCAGCAATCATCTGTTTCTTGTCATCTGCACTACATCCACGCACATTCAAGCATCCCAGTTTTATAAAGTTTTTCTTCTTCTATTTTTTAGTAAATGTCTACAGGAGAAGGGGTCACCAGCCCATTGCTCCCGGCATTTCAGTCGCCTCATACGACACGCATGGCTTAAGGAGGAAAGATTCTCTTCCACTTCCCCATGGACAATAGAAGAAATAAAGAAGAACAAGAGCTATATAGAAAAAGGAGAAAAACCTAGATGTATGTATATATATATGCATGTGCATGTCTGTGAAGTGTGACCAAAGTGTAAGTTGGAGTAGCAAGATATCCCTGTTATCTAGCGTGTTTATGAGACAGAAAAAGAGACCAGCAATCCTACCATCATGCAAAACAGTTACAGGTTTTTGTTTCACAGTCATCTGGCAGGACGGTAGTACTTCCCTGGGTGGTTGCTGTCTACCAACCTACTACCTGTATAATATAAATATAATATATTTATATATAATCGCCAACACAGTGCTCACCAACGCTTCAGGAAAGGACAAAGCTCGTCTCCTGGCGGTGAAGGCACCACACTCAGGAGATTTCCTCCTAGCTGTTCCCAATTCTTCCCTGGGCACTCGACTCGACCCACAGGCCATTCGGATTGGTGTTGTTCTTTGGCTAGCCACCCCCATCCTCACCGAACACAGGTATATTTGCGACAGGGCGACGACTGATCAATTCGGACTTCATGGTCTCGTGTGTCACACAGCAGAAGGGAAGTATGCCAGACATGAGGAGGTCAATGACATCATAAAGAGAAGCCTCGCCACAGCCCGTTACCCAGCTCAACGGGAACCCCAAGTGCAGAGGTCTGATGGAAGTCAAAAGCGCCCTGATGGAGCCACTATGCTACCCTGGAATGATGGAAAGCAGATTGCTTGGGACTACACTTGCACCGCCACATTGCCAGACACCTACTTGCCATACTCCGTACCTGAAGGGGGTGGAGCTGCCAGCCACAGGGTGGCCCAGAAGACCCGCAAATATGAAGGCCTTTCCCCTTGCTATAACTTCATCCCAATAGGGTCGGACACCCCTGGTGCATGGGGCAAGTGTGTTCTAAAGTTCCTCAAAGAGCTGGGTGACAAACTCATCATAGAAACCAAGGACCACAGGGCGACCAGCTTTCTCTTTCAGAGACTCAGTGTCGCGATCCAGAGAGGAAATGCCTGCAGCATTCTGGGCACGCGGCCCACCGCCGGGGAGCTGGACGAAGTATTTGAGATGAAGCTCTGAGTCGTTATCTATGTTGTTTTACTCCATATTGTATTTTTGTAAATGTATCTTGTTTTTAAATAAAACATATGTAGAATATATACGGGGTGGTAGGAGAAAATTTTCGAACAGCTTCAGGGAGAACCTTTATTCTTTCTCTGAGGATGAGGGTCCCCAGGACAGTTCTAGAGATGGTACCTCCATGTATATATATATATATATATGTATATATATATATATATATATATATATATATATATATATATATATATATATATATATATATATATATATATATATATATATATATATATATATATATATATATATGCAAAACAACCACTCTGAAAGAATAGAGAAATTCCAAGCGCTTTCGTGACTACTCACATTATCAAGGAACTATGATAGTTCCTTGATAATGTGAGTAGTCACGAAAGCGCTTGGAATTTCTCTATTATTTCAGAGTGGTTGTTTTGCATATTTTGAAATCACCTGTTTACTGTGATCTTATTGCATATATATATATATATATATATATATATATATATATATATAAAAGAGAGTGCAAAAATTATAGGGGGATAAGTCTGTTGAGTGTACCTGGTAAAGTGTATGGTAGAGTTATTATTGAAAGAATTAAGAGTAAGACGGAGAATAGGATAGCAGATGAACAAGGAGGCTTTAGGAAAGGTAGGGGGTGTGTGGACCAGGTGTTTACAGTGAAACATGTAAGTGAACAGTATTTAGATAAGGTTAAAGAGGTCTTTGTGGCATTTATGGATTTGGAAAAGGCGTATGACAGGGTGGATAGGGGGGCAATGTGGCAGATGTTGCAAGTGTATGGTGTAGGAGGTAGGTTACTGAAAGCAGTGAAGAGTTTTTACGAGGATAGTGAGGCTCAAGTTAGAGTATGTAGGAAAGAGGGAAATTATTTCCCAGTAAAAGTAGGCCTTAGACAAGGATGTGTGATATCACCGTGGTTGTTTAATATATTTATAGATGGGGTTGTAAGAGAAGTAAATGCGAGGGTCTTGACAAGAGGCGTGGAGTTAAAAGATAAAGAATTACACACAAAGTGGGAGTTGTCACAGTTGCTCTTTGCTGATGACACTGTGCTCTTGGGAGATTCTGAAGATAAGTTGCAGAGATTGGTGGATGAATTTGGTAGGGTGTGCAAAAGAAGAAAATTAAAGGTGAATACAGGAAAGAGTAAGGTTATGAGGATAACAAAAAGATTAGGTGAAGAAAGATTGAATATCAGATTGGAGGGAGAGAGTATGGAGGAGGTGAATGTATTCAGATATTTGGGAGTGGACGTGTCAGCGGATGGGTCTATGAAAGATGAGGTGAATCATAGAATTGATGAGGGAAAAAGAGTGAGTGGTGCACTTAGGAGTCTGTGGAGACAAAGAACTTTGTCCTTGGAGGCAAAGAGGGGAATGTATGAGAGTATAGTTTTACCAACGCTCTTATATGGGTGTGAAGCATGGGTGATGAATGTTGCAGCGAGGAGAAGGCTGGAGGCAGTGGAGATGTCATGTCTGAGGGCAATGTGTGGTGTGAATATAATGCAGAGAATTCGTAGTTTGGAAGTTAGGAGGAGGTGCGGGATTACCAAAACTGTTGTCCAGAGGGCTGAGGAAGGGTTGTTGAGGTGGTTCGGACATGTAGAGAGACTGGAGCGAAACAGAATGACTTCAAGAGTGTATCAGTCTGTAGTGGAAGGAAGGCGGGGTAGGGGTCGGCCTAGGAAAGGTTGGAGAGAGGGGGTAAAGGAGGTTTTGTGTGCGAGGGGCTTGGACTTCCAGCAGGTATGCGTGAGCGTGTTTGATAGGAGTGAATGGAGACAAATGGTTTTTAATACTTGACGTGCTGTTGGAGTGTGAGCAAAGTAACATTTATGAAGGGGTTCAGGGAAACCGGCAGGCCGGACTTGAGTCCTGGAGATGGGAAGTACAGTGCCTGCACTCTGAAGGAGGGGTGTTAATGTTGCAGTTTAAAAATTGTAGTGTAAAGCACCCTTCTGGCAAGACAGTGATGGAGTGAATGATGGTGAAAGTTTTTCTTTTTCGGGCCACCCTGCCTTGGTGGGAATCGGCCAGTGTGATAATAAATAATAAAATAATATATTTATATGTATATGACTCACGAAATCGTAATGACACGATTGCAAACGGGCTGTGATAGAACCACTTGACGGCTTTGAGGGGACTTGAGTTAGAGTTCGTCACAGCCACTCTAGCTTGAGATTCGTCTGTAAAAACTTGCATTTGTGGTCACAGTGGTGCCTATGCTAACCTTCCTATGGTGTAGAAATATACCAAGTTGGATGAATCTTATTGTAACTAGCTGGCCCAGTGGCTACCGCGACGGTCTGGAGCTTTGAGACTCTTTGATCGCGGGTTCTATCCCCGCCCGTGGTATGGTTTGTTTGCAATCGTGTCATTACGATTTCGTGAGTCAGGGAATTACAATGCCTGCACTTTAAAGGAGGGGTTTGGGATATTGGCAGTTTGGAGGGACTTCTGAACTGTAGTATCTGAGCGCCTCTGCAAAGACAGTGATTATGTGTGAATGAGGTGAAAGTGTTGAATAATGTTGAAAGTATTTTCTTTCTGGGGGATTTTATTCATTTATTTTTTTTACGTAACCTTGTAATTCAGTGTGTGATTTCTCTTCAAATAATCGAGTGTGTAGGGAGTAACAACAAATTTTAAATAAATTTGAATAAACTTAGAATAAAATATATTAGGCATAGAGTTGAAGGTCACTCACAAAACTAAACCAGAGAGAACTTAAATTAATTACCGAGTCATTGTTATAAAGATCATAAACTATTCGAAAGAGAATACGAACACAGATTTCAATATTATTTTATTAATATTCCAGCTATCTTCCAGAAATGATTATTACCCTTAATAATGAAACACTTACACATTCATTCATTAAGTCTCTCTCATGCTAGAAGTGTTCTCACATCATAGTTCAAATGATCTCAATTGCAACTGCAATATTTATACTTCCCTCCTCCACGACTCAAGACCTGATAACACATTTTGCCTAATCCATTCACAAGTGTTACCATGGTCACACTCCGACAGCAGGTCACTTCAGTAAATCCACTTGTCTCCACTCACTCAGATCTAGATGCTAAGAGTAGATAAGAAACTGTGTAATTTTCAGCTAGGTGCTCATGATTATTGGGTAGATCTGCTATGCGAATTGAATGCTTAAACTAGTTGCTAAGACAGCCCTATGTTGTGTTCCTTACCTTACTATGAATATCCTCATATCAACATACACTTCGGTAAGCGATGAATTTCTTTCTTTCTCATTGTTTAATGCACACTTTCAACGAGTTACCATTAGAAAACGCCTATCTGTTCCTGAAGCTCTATATCCTCAGAGCTGACATTGTTTAGGTTTAATGTCAGAGGTTCTAACCTTCTTCTGGCTGCGTGTTGGGCTCTGCCATTCTTTTGGCTCTATGTCCTTGGCGTTGACAGTCTTCTTGCAATATGTCTTGGGCTCTGTCATATAAATTTCTTAACATTTCTAATATTGCGTACCACCATAATTTAATATCTAAAACAATTCTTATATTTACGAAACACTTCATGTTTCTATTACGATATTTATTTCCGTATTTTTGTTGGCGTTGCAATGTTGTATTTGTAAAAACAATAACTTAAAGAACAAAAAGGCGCAATACCGTTGCTGGAACAATACACAATAACCCGCACACAGGAGACAGGAGGTTACGAGGATTTTTCGGTCTGACTTAGACCATTTATGAAGTCATACTAACGGAAAGGAGAGGAGGCAGTATTTATAGGTCAGCTGGTAAGGAGCGGACAAGAGAGGTAGGAGGAGTGGTAGCAGAATAGTTAAGGCAGGAAGTCGAAGTAGTAGTGATAGAGGTAATACTGGTAGTGGAAGTAGTGGGAGTAGTGTTAGTGTAAAGTAGGGAGAGTGGTTGGTAGGACAAGAACAGAAAGAGGAGGAGAGAAAAAAGGAGGTAAAATTGAAGGTAGGAGGCAAAAGTAGTAGGAAAGAAAGTAGTAGACGTAGTAGTAGTAGTAGTAGTAGTAGTAGTAGTAGTAGTGGAGCACTGCAGGAGAGCTAAGAGCCCACAGGGGGTAAGACCAAAATCACAGCAGGACAAGGATGGGGGGGGGGTAGGATGTAAAGGACCAAACACCCAAGGCAGAAGAAAGAAACCCCAAAACAAGAAAAAGGAAAAATAGAAAGGGAAAAAAGATAGAAAGAGAAGGAGAAATGAGAATCAGGCTAAGTCACTGTGTTCTGAAGTTTGGAACATTTTACAATGTAATGGGACAGGAAGGCATCTACAGAGACTAAGCCACGACTAGGATTTATACAAGGAACATTGTATTTAAGAGAAGAGTCAACCAGACGGCGACTGTAAAAGTTGGAAGTAGGATAGACAGTTTTAGCAGAAGACCAGTCAATAGGATGACTGTGATCCCTAACATGAAAGAAAAAGAGCACTGTTGGTGTCGGAAAGCCTAACACTACTTTTGTGCTCCATGAATCTGTCAGAAAGAGAACGGAAAGATTCTCAGAAATACTGAAGAGGACAAGAGGAAAATGAAATAAAGTAGACACCAGGAGCATCTATAGCGGGAGGAGAGGTACGAACCTGATTGGTGAGAAGAGTGTTAGTATGGCGAAAAGTAAGTCTGATGTCTATGGAACTGCTACTACTACTACTGCTACCACCACTCCTCTTAACTCTCTTGTCCAGTGCTTGCCAGCTGGTCTATATATACTGCCTCCTCTCCTTACTGTTCTAAGACTTATCCTCTTTCCCGGACAACCTTACCAACCAACCATCCTTTCTGTTAATGTGACTTTGTAAATGGTTCAAGTCGGACAAACACGTCGTCGTAAGCTTTCGCTCCTATGTGTGGGTTATTTGTGTAATAACTTTCTCAATTATTCATCAGCGAATAATACAGAATTCAAGAACAGATCGAATATATATTTTGAGACATCATCGCTTTTGCTTGCTTTCTCTTGCGAACTTTTGCGTTACTCAAAATAATCCCTTGTTGATATGTTCTCTCTGATCTAATTATCATCAGCAGTATAGCGATGGAGGGCAGCAGGCACACCGGCAGCAGGACCAAGCAGGCGCAGGTCAGCAGTCAGGAAGTTATTGAATCATCATAAAGTAAAACAAAACCGTCAGGGGAACGAATATGACACATTTGCAACACTTCGGAATAAGACTGGTTGAGTCTTCACTTCGGAGATATTATTTAGGACTGCAGTTTCTTGCGGCAAACATCCCATTGCTGAACGTTCTGTGCATATGGGATGGTATGTAGATAATGTCAATGGAGTTGACTCGTTCGTTAAAATATAATGCTGCACTTTGACAAAAAATGATTCGAACGATATGAACCATGCACGTGTAGAACACAAGACCACATCATGTGGATGGAAGTGGAGCTACTGAGTAAAGAGGATAATCTACTGAGACGTCGATGCTTGGAATTTCTAACACAAACAAAATGCCTAACTGATTTTCTCCAACTAAAACACAGCCAACAGATGACATAAGAACTGAAATGCATGGCAGTAGGCCTACTGGCTTATGATGACAGATTCTTCTCAATTTCATGCCCCATCCACTACTTTTCGAAAAGTGACTTGCTTTTCTGAGTCACGTCTGATTTAGCTTTGCTATCAATACCTGTCACAGCAAATTTTCTGTACAGATTATACATTACACAACTTAATCAAGCTAACCAACAAGATTATTATTATTATTATTATTATTATTGTTATTAATATTATTATTATTATTATTATTATTATTATTATTATTGTTATTAATATTATCAAAAAGAAAATAACCGACAAGAAAACTGTACCACACTAGCACTTCGTCAAACTAGCAGAGTGGAATACTACATTATATTTGCTATTATTCGTCAATACAAGGTCTGTACACAATAGCAGTTGAATTGGAAAAACACGAGAGAAAAAAAAAACGTTTGTCACCCCATAGTATAAGACAAAAAGTATAACGTAAAAGGACACAAGTGCAACTAATGTGTCATTTTATTGCGGCAACGTTTCGCTCTCCAGGAGCTTTATCAAGCCGTTACAAACAACCTTTATATAAAAAAGTATAACCATTAATGACAAACAAGGCTTCTGGTTCTTGCAAACATAAAAACTTCTTAATGCCTCGTAAATTATTTTCTGTACGAAGGTTAAGTCATATTTTCAGCCACATTATAGACACTAAAATTTTGTATAGTAGACAAAAAAAATTAAAAGAAAAACGCCTATATAACCGAGCGGCTAAGAATGAAACATAAAATATACATTAAGTGTTTTTTGAGCATCGTATCCTGAGTATTAAAAGCTTTCATTATTTATTCAAAGGATGAAGCAACATGAGAGTGTTCAACCATTTAATAGTGTCAGTCAGGTGTCAGCACTCCTGCCACGACACTTTAATAGTGATAGTCAGGTGTCAGCACTCCTGCCACGACACATTTATCAACGGTGGAATCGATCTATAGAGACTGTCAGGGGATATACAGACTACCAGTGACAACTATACTGGAGACAATATTCAGAAGAAATAAACTGCAGTGTGAGCAGTATGAATACTATCAGTGATCCTAGTGCTGTGTACACGGGTGCTCATGTTGCAGTCTAAGATGACGGTGCTGTACACAAGTGCTGCTGCTGCACTCATTATTCCTGGCTCTGCACACACTCGTAATGATGCCGAACATAATGGTACTAGCAATGCACAATGGTACCGATGTTGCACATAATGGTACCGGTAAAGCGCACACTGGTACTACGTCTACACAAACTAATATTGGTGCTGCACACAATGGAACTTGCGCTGCACTCATTGATGCTAACGCTGTTCACATTGGAACTAGCGACACACACACTGGTGCTACACATAATGGTACTAGCACTACGCACACTAGTGCTGCACAAACACAAGTGCTGCAGACAATAGTACTAGTGTTGTACATACACTACTGCGACACACTGTTGCTACACACACACACACTGCTGCCACACACTGTTGCTACACACACACTGCTGCCACACACTGTTGCTACACACACACTGCTGCCACACACTGTTGCTACACACACACTGCTGCCACACACTGTTGCTACACACACACACTGCTGCGACACCAGTGTGTGTAGCACCAGTGTGCGTAGCACCAGTGTGTGTTGCACCAGTGTGTGTAACACCAGTGTGTGTAGCACCAGTGTGTGTAGCACCAGTGTGTGCAGCACCAGTGTGTGTAGCACCTGTGTGTGTAGCACCAATGTGTGTAGCACCAGTGTGTGGCACCAGTGTGTGGCACCAGTGTGTGGCACCAGTGTGTGTAGCACCAGTGTGCGTAGCACCAGTGTGTGTTGCACCAGTGTGTGTAACACCAGTGTGTGTAACACCAGTGTGTGTAGCACCAGTGTGTGCAGCACCAGTGTGAGTAGCACCTGTGTGTGTAGCACCAAAGTGTGTAGCACCAGTGTGTGTAGCACGAGTGTGTGTAGCACCAGTGTGTGCAGCACCAGTGTGTGTAGCACCAGTGTGTGTAGCACCAGAGTGTGTGTAGCACCAGTGTGTGTAGCACCAGTGTGTGTAGCACCAGCGTGTGTAGCACCAGTGTGTGTTGCACCAGCGTGTGTAGCACCAGTGTGTGTAGCACCAGTGTGTGTAGCACCAGTGTGTGTAGCACCAGGGTGTGTAGCGCCAGTGTGTGTAGCACCAGTGTGTGTTGCACTAGCGTGTGTAGCACCAGTGTGTGTAGCACCAGTGTGTGTAGCACCAGTGTGTGTAGAACCAGAGTGTGTAGCACCAGTGTGTGTGTAGCACCAGTGTGTGTAGCACCAGGGTGTGTAGCACCAGAGTGTGTAGCACCAGCGTGTGTAGCACCAGAGTGTGTAGCACCAGTGTGTGCAGCACCAGTGTGTGTAGCACCAGTGTGTGTAGCACCAGTGTGTGTAGCACCAGTTTGTGTAGCACCAGTGTGTGTAGCACCAGGGTGTGTAGCACCAGAGTGTGTAGCACCAGTGTGTGTAGCACCAGTGTGTGTAGCACCAGGGTGTGTAGCACCAGAGTGTGTAGCACCAGTGTGTGTAGCACCAGTGTGTGTAGCACCAGGTTGTGTAGCACCAGGGTGTGTAGCACCAGTGTGTGTAGCACCAGGGTGTGTAGCACCAGGGTGTGTAGCACCAGAGTGTGTAGCACCAGTGTGTGTAGCACCAGTGTGTGTAGCACCAGTGTGTGTAGCACCAGTGTGTGTAGCACCAGTGTGTGTAGCACCTGTGAGCGTAGCACCAGTGTATGTAGCACCTGTGTGTGTTGCACCAGTGTGTGTTGCACCTGTGTGTGTAGCACCAGTGTGTGTTGCACCAGCGTGTGCAGCACCTGTGAGCGTAGCACCAGTGTGTGTAGCACCTGTGTGTGTAGCACCAGTGTGTGTTGCACCAGCGTGTGCAGCACCTGTGAGCGTAGCACCAGTGTGTGTAGCACCAGAGTGTGTAGCGCCTGTGTGTGCAGCACCTGTGTGTGCAGCACCTGTGTGTGCAGCTTCAGTGTGTGCAGCACCTGTGTGTGCAGCACCATTGTGTGTAGCACCATTGTGTGTAGCACCAGTGTGTGTAGCACCAGGGTGTGTAGCACCAGAGTGTGTAGCACCAGTGTGTGTAGCACCAGTGTGTGTAGCACCAGGGTGTGTAGCACCAGAGTGTGTAGCACCAGTGTGTGTAGCACCAGTGTGTGTAGCACCAGAGTGTGTAGCACCAGTGTGTGTAGCACGAGTGTGTGTAGCACCAGGGTGTGTAGCACCAGAGTGTGTAGCACCAGTGTGTGTAGCACCAGTGTGTGTAGCACCAGGGTGTGTAGCACCAGGGTGTGTAGCACCAATGTGTGTAGCACCAGGGTGTGTAGCACCAGGGTGTGTAGCACCAGAGTGTGTAGCACCAGTGTGTGTAGCACCAGTGTGTGTAGCACCAGTGTGTGTAGCACCAGTGTGTGTAGCACCAGTGTGTGTAGCACCTGTGAGCGTAGCACCAGTGTGTGTAGCACCTGTGTGTGTTGCACCAGTGTGTGTTGCTCCTGTGTGTGTAGCACCAGTGTGTGTTGCACCAGCGTGTGCAACACCTGTGAGCGTAGCACCAGTGTGTGTAGCACCTGTGTGTGTAGCACCAGTGTGTGTTGCACCAGCGTGTGCAGCACCTGTGAGCGTAGCACCAGTGTGTGTAGCACCTGTGTGTGTAGCACCATTGTGTGTTGCACCAGCGTGTGCAGCACCTGTGAACGTAGTACCAGTATGTGTAGCACCTGTGTGTGTAGCACCAGTGTGTATAACACCTGTGTGTGCAGCACCTATGTGTGCAGCTTTAGTGTGTGCAACACCATTGTGTGTAGCACCAGGTGTGTAGCACCAGAGTGTGTAGCACCAAAGTGTGTAGCACCAGTGTATGTAGCACCAGTGTGTGTAGCACCAGTGTTTGTAGAACCTGTGTGCGTAGCACCAGTGTGTGCAGCATCAGTGTGTGCAGCACCAGTGTGTGTAGCACCAATGTGTGTAGCACCAGTGTGTATAACACCAGTGTGTGTAGCACCAGTGTGTGCAGCACCAATTGTGTAGCAGCAGTGTGGTTCCAACATCTTTTCCAGTTCCTCATTCCAAGTATCTCCCTCCATATCCACCACCATCAAGGACATTACTAGTAACAGACTGGACAAGCTTCAATCCTCTGCAGGGGTATACATAATTCCTTGTAATGACTGCAGCAAATTATATGTGGGCGAAACATCCAGAGACTTCCAAACACGTATTTCAGAACACCAGTACGCATGCAGAGCTGACGGTTTAAGGAATGACTGTGTTCAACACCAAAAGTCACACAACCATTTAATCAACTACATCAACACAAGATTTATCGCTAGAGAAGAAAAATTCAACTCCGCAGAATCCTGGAATTATCACTTATCTGTATATCCGACAACTTCAACCAAAACAACGGCTTCTGTAACATAGCTGAGCCCCTTCCCAAGAAACTTCTTCAGCGTTATCCCACATAAATACATACGCACCTGCCAGTTCAGTGCAAGTCCTCATCAAATCCAGCCTAACCAGCATTCTCCACCTGACCCCATCCTATACTCACATACTTTTCACCTATGTAGATAGACGGGTCATCGCATGATTGAGACCCGTGCCAGGACTACGGTCTTGGCGAACATTATACATACATACACCTATGTAGATGTGTTTGTGACTTGATAAAGCCCACTGTGTGAGCGAAACGTTGTCAATAAAGGATCACATTATACTGCTTATGTGTTTATTTTTCCATTTTTCTCTGGTATGTTATTATGTTATATCTATCAATATTGTAACACAAACTGAGGCGATGACTACACGTGTTTCCCTGATGCATTGATTAAAAACTTTCTTCCTGAAGTAATATCTTTATATATCATCCTACTGAAGGATTGTCTAGGCACATCTTAATTTCACTCTGACAAGATACAACATCATTGAAACACGTCCTTCACACACTATTTAACGAAGCGCTGATTCACTTCATTAGCTTTCCGATGCAATTACCACAGACATTATCTTACTGAATCACTAACTTCTCATGCTAATTTAAATGATGCATCGACCACGTATACTATCTCACTGGAGCACTAACTACACAAGCTATGTTACTGAAGCAATGAATGCAACACACACTGCCTGACTGAAGCAGTCATTATGCTCATATCTTACTGCACACATTATCTTACTGAAGCATACTACAACACACTCATACTGAAGCACAAACAACACGCATTGTCTTTCTGAAACACGTAAGAACAAGCTCTTTTTAAGTTTTATATTATTTGATAATCGTAATAAGATCCCGCATATGGTGGCAGGTATTTTCTTATCAGAATTTATTACGAACAATTATACTCATTTCTGAGTATAAACTATATATATTATATCTTTAAATTTATAAGTTTCATTTCTATATATATAAAAATATTTTAAAAAGATCTCGCTACAAAATTTAGGTAAAATATGAGAAAAGAATTTCACTATTTTTTCCAACGTGAAATTCATTATTATCGAACTGGAAAACTTGCTGAGTTGATTTGAGCGATTTCGCTGATGAGTGAGCTTCCTTTCCTCATTTGCCAAGCTCTTGCCGGTGCATGGGAGATCTTCCCGGTGCATGGGAGATCTTTCCGGTGCATGGGAGATCTTCCCGGTGCATGGGAGATCTTCCCGGTGCATGGGAGATCTTTCCGGTGCATGGGAGATCTTCCCGGTGCATGGGAGATCTTCCCGGTGCATGGGAGATCTTCCCGGTGCATGGGAGATCTTCCCGGTGCATGGGAGATCTTCCCGGTGCATGGGAGATCTTCCCGGTGCATGGGAGATCTTCCCGGTGCATGGGAGATCTTCCCGGTGCATGGGAGATCTTCCCGGTGCATGGGAGGTCTTCCCGGTGCATGGGAGGTATTCCCGGTGCATAGGATATCTTTCCGGTGCATGGGAGATCTTCCCGGTACATGGGAGGTCTTCCCTGTGCATGGGAGGTCTTCCCGGTGCATGGGAGATCTTCCCGGTGCATGGGAGACCTTTCCGGTACATGGGAGAACTTCCTGGTGCATGGTAGATCTTTCCGGTACATGGGAGATCTTTCCGGTGCATGGGAGATCTTCCCGGTGCATGGGAGATCTTCCAGGTGCATGGGGGATCTTTTCGGTACATGGGAGATCTTTTCGGTGCATGGGAGATCTTTCCGGTACATGGGAGATTTTTTCGGTGCATGGGAGATCCTTCTGGTACATGGGAGATCTTCCCGGTGCATGGGAGATCTTTCCGGTACATGGGAGATCTTCCTGGTGCATGGAAGATCATTCCGGTGCATGGGAGATCTTTCTGGTACATGGGAGATCTTCCAGGTGCATGGGAGATCTTTCCGGTACATGGGAGATCTTCCCGTGCATGGAAGATCTTTCCGGTGCATGGGAGATCTTCCCGGTGCATGGGAGATCTTTCCGGTGCATAAGAGATCTTCCCGGTACATGGGAGATCTTCCCGGTGCATGGGAGATCTTTCCGGTGCATAGGAGATCTTCCCGGTGCATGACAGATCATCCCGGTACATGGGAGAACTTCCCGGTGCATGGGAGATCTTTCCAGTACATGGGAGATCTTTCCGGTGCATGGGAGATCTTCCCGGTGCATGGGAGATCTTCCCGGTGCATGGGGGATCTTTCCGGTACATGGGAGATCTTTTCGGTGCATGGGAGAACTTTCTGGTACATGGGAGATCTTTTCGGTGCATGGGAGATCTTTCTGCTACACCGGAGATCTTCCCGGTGCATGGGAGATCTTTCCGGTACATGGGAGATCTTTCCGGTGCATGGGAGATCTTCCCGGTGCATGGAAGATCTTTCCGGTGCATGGGAGATCTTTCTGGTACATGGGAGATCTTCCAGGTGCATGGGAGATCTTTCCGGTGCATAGGAGATCTTCCCGGTGCATGGGAGATCTTTCCGGTGTATGGGAGATCTTCCCGGTGCATGGGAGATCTTTCCGGTGCATGGGAGATCTTCGCGGTGCATGGGAGTTCTTCCCGGTGCATGGGAGTTCTGCCCGGTACATGGGAGTTCTTCCCCGTGCATTGGAGATCTTCCCGGTGCATGGGAGATCTTCCCTGTGCATGGGAGATCTTCCCTGTGCATAGGAGTTCTTCCCGGTGCATGAGAGTTCTCCCCGGTACATATGAGTTCTTCCCGATGCATGGGAGATCTTCCCGGTGCATGGGAGATCTTCCCGGTGCATGGGAGATCTTTCCGGTGCATGGGAGATCTTCCCTGTGCATGGGAGATCTTCCCGGTGCATGGGAGATCTTTCCGGTGCATGGGAGATCTTTCCGGTACATGGGAGATCTTCCCGGTGCATGGGAGATCTTTCCGGTGCATGGGAGATCTTCCCTGTGCATGGGAGATCTTCCCGGTGCATGGGAGATCTTTCCGGTGCATGGGAGTTCTTCACGGTGCATGGGAGATCTTTCGGGCGCATGGGAGATCTTTCCGGTGCATGGGAGATCTTTCCGGTACAATGGAGAACTTCCCGGTGGATGGGAGATCTTTCCGGTACATGGGAGATCTTTCCGGTGCATGGGAGATCTTCCCGGTGCATGGGAGATCTTCCCGGTGCATGGGGGATCTTTCCGGTACATGGGAGATCTTTTCGGTGCATGGGAGATCTTTCTGGTAAATGGGAGATCTTTTCGGTGCATGGGAGATCTTTCTGGTACATGGGAGATCTTCCCGGTGCATGGGAGATCTTTCCGGTACATGGGAGATCTTTCCGGTGCATGGGAGATCTTCCCGGTGCATGGAAGATCTTTCCGGTGCATGGGAGATCTTTCTGGTACATGGGAGATCTTCCAGGTGCATGGGAGATCTTTCCGGTACATGGGAGATCTTCCCGTGCATGGGAGATCTTCCCGGTGCATGGGAGATCTTCCCGGTGCATGGGAGATCTTTCCGGTGCATAAGAGATCTTCCCGGTACATGGGAGATCTTCCCGGTGCATGGGAGATCTTTCCGGTGCATAGGAGATCTTCCCGGTGCATGACAGATCATCCCGGTAAATGGGAGAACTTCCCGGTGCATGTGCGATCTTTCCGGTACATGGGAGATCTTTCCGGTGCATGGGAGATCTTTCCGGTGCATGGGAGATCTTCACGGTGCATGGGGGATCTTTCCGGTACATGGGAGATCTTTTCGGTGCATGGGAGATCTTTCTGGTACATGGGAGATCTTCCCGGTGCATGGGAGATCTTTCCGGTACATGGGAGATCTTTCCGGTGCATGGGAGATCTTCCCGGTGCATGGAAGATCTTTCCGGTGCGTGGGAGATCTTTGTGGTACATGGGAGATCTTCCAGGTGCATGGGAGATCTTTCCGGTACATGGGAGATCTTCCCGGTGCATGGGAGATCTTTCCGGTGCATGGGAGATCTTCCCGGTGCATGGGAGATCTTTCCGGTGCATGGGAGATCTTCCCGGTACATGGGAGATCTTCCCGGTGCATCGAAGATCTTTCCGGTGCATAGGAGATCTTCCCGGTGCATGAGAGATCATCCCGGTGCATGGGAGATCTTCCCGGTGCATGGGAGTTCTTCCCAGTGCATGGGAGATCTTCCCGGTGCATGGGAGATCTTCCCGGTGCATGGGAGATCTTCCCGGTACATGGGAGATCTTGCCGATGCATGGGAGATCTTCCCGGTGCATGAGAGGTCTTCCCGGTGCATGGGAGATCTTCCCGGTGCATGGGAGATCTTCCCGGTTCATAGGAGATCTTCCCTGTGCATGGGAGATCTTCGCGGTGCATAGGAGTTCTTCCCGGTGCATGAGAGTTCTCCCCGGTACATGGGAGTTCTTGCCGGTGCATGGGAGATCTTTTCGGTGCATGGGAGATCTTCCCTGTGCATGGGAGATCTTCCCTGTGCATGGGAGATCTTCCCGGTGCATGGGAGATCTTCGCGGTGCATGGGAGTTCTTCCCGGTGCATGAGAGTTCTCCCTGGTACATGGGAGTTCTTCCCGGTGCATGGGAGATCTTCCCGGTGCGTGGGAGATCTTCGCGGTGCATGGGAGATCTTCCCGGTGCATGGGAGATCTTTCCGGAGCATGGGAGATCTTCCCGGTGCATGGGAGATCTTCCCGGTGCATGAGAGATCTTCCCGGTGCATGGGAGATCTTCCCGGTGTATGGGAGATTTTCCCGGTGCATGGGAGATCTTCCCGGTGCATGGGAGATCTTCCCGGTGCATGGGAGATCTTCCCGGTGCATGGGAGATCTTCCCGGAGCATGGGAGATCTTCCCGGTGCATGGGAGGTCTTCCCGGTGCATGGGAGATCTTCCCGGTGCATGGGAGATCTTCCCGGTGCATGGGAGATTTTCCCGGTGCATGGGAGATCTTCCCGGTGCATGGGAGATCTTCCCGGTGCATGGGAGATCTTCCCGGTGCATCGAAGATCTTTCCGGTGCATAGGAGATCTTCCCGGTGCATGAGAGATCATCCCGGTGCATGGGAGATCTTCCCGGTGCATGGGAGTTCTTCCCAGTGCATGGGAGATCTTCCCGGTGCATGGGAGATCTTCCCGGTGCATAAGAGATCTTCCCGGTACATGGGAGATCTTGCCGATGCATGAGAGATCTTTCCGGTGCATAGGAGATCTTCCCGGTGCATGGGAGATCTTTCCGGAGCATGGGAGATCTTCCCGGTGCATGGGAGATCTTTCCGGTGCATGGGAGATCTTCGCGGTGCATGGGAGTTCTTCCCGGTGCATGGGAGTTCTCCCCGGTACATGGGAGTTCTTGCCGGTGCATGGGAGATCTTTTCGGTGCATGGGAGATCTTCCCTGTGCATGGGAGATCTTCCCTGTGCATGGGAGATCTTCCCGGTGCATGGGAGATCTTCGCGGTGCATGGGAGTTCTTCCCGGTGCATGGGAGATCTTCCCGGTGCATGGGAGATCTTTCCGGTGCATGGGAGATCTTTCCGGTGCATGAGAGATCTTCCCGGTACATGGGAGATCTTCCCGGTGCATGGGAGATCTTCCCGGTGCATGGGATATCTTTCCAGTGCATGGGAGATCTTCCCGGTACATGGGAGATCTTTCCGGTGCATGGGAGAGCTTCCCTGTGCATGGGAGGTCTTCTCGGTGCATGGGAGATCTTCGCGGTGCATGGGAGATCTTTCCGGTGCATGGGAGATCTTCCCTGTGCATGGGAGATCTTCCCGGTGCATGGGAGATCTTCCCGGTGCATGGGAGATCTTCCCGGTGCATGGGAGATCTTCCCGGTGCATGGGAGATCTTCCCGGTGCATGGGAGATCTTCCCGGTGCATGGGAGATCTTCCCGGTGCATGGGAGATCTTCCCGGTGCATGGGAGATTTTCCCGGTGCATGGGAGATCTTCCCGGTGCATGGGAGATCTTCCCGGTGCATGGGAGATCTTCCCGGTGCATGGGAGATCTTCCCGGTGCATGGGAGATCTTCTCGGTGCATGGGAGATCTTCCCGGTGCATGGGAGAGGTGCAGACGATGGTAAGAATCTCGCTAGAGAACAGTCGTCGAGTAATGACGTCTGCATCTCACTGCTGTGAAAAACATTATATTTTTTTTTTTCATTTTCAATGAAATGGTAATATATTTTAAAAGGGAAATGTTGCAGTATTCGGTAATTTAAAACGCGAGATTTAAAGCCTATTGAGTGATTTAATATTTTCAAGGTTGTGCTTCACCTGTCTTTATTGAAATAGTGGAAAAGAGAACTTGTTGTTCGGTGAATATTACTTTCTCTATTACCACTTATAAGCCTCTTCCAGGATTTTCGATTCTACTTTTGCCAAGAGTCAGCGTCTTTGAGCCTTTGTGAAGGAATGCATATTCACGGGTGGTTTACTTTACTTTCTATACTTTTGGGACTGCAAAATGTCCAACAGTTAGGTATCTTTATTCCGAAACGTTTCGCCTATACAGTAGGCTTCTCCAGTCGAGGGGAGAAAAGTTGGCAGGAGCAGTAGAGATATGAAGACGATGCAATCACCCTTGAAAGAGTAGTTTTGAGGTGATCAGTCCCTCAGCCTGGAGAAATAATGTGAAATTTAAGCGACAGTATGGAGACTTATTGCTTCAGACTATGGAACAAAACTTTTCTCCGTGCTGAGGGACTGACCACCTCAAAACATCGTCTTTACACTTCTAGTGTTCCTACCAACTTTTCTGTACTCGACAGAAAAAGCCTTCTGTGTAGATGAAGAGTTTGGGAATCAAGATACCTAACTGTTGTACATGTGCCTTACTTACTCACCTGTAGGTATGGTATACTGTTATGATATTCACTGCCTGAAGGTAGCGGGTGTAACACTTTCTTCTATGCTTGACTGGAGACAGATGTCAGCCAGTGACGATGCGGTATTTGAACATCACCTGATAGTTATCTATCCAGGGATGTAGAGTCGCTATCTTGGCTTTTTGAAGCTGCCGTGAGATATATATAGTCGAAGCAGTTCAGTTGCTGCTGGGCATTCCAATAGTGTAATGCTTCTCCAGAAGAATTTGTTGATCACTTTATGCATTGCAATCATTTCCACTTATTTGTCGCAAATGAAGGGAATACATCCGAAATTTAGTACGCTTGCACATCAGATAAGTGCAATATTTTGAAGTCATGTTCCAGACGTTTTATTTTCTAGAATACACCTTCCGGGACTGTACTGACCACGCACACAGAATCTTCACCTAAACCAGAGAAAAACACATACTGAAGACTTATCCCTCCTCCAGGCCACACCAAAGGATACATTATTCCAGCCCTTGCCAAGAACAACGTAGTTGTTGCCACTTTCACTCCCAGAAACATCAAAGATTTGACCATGCAAAAAGACAATCGCCAGGACCTCGGCGGCGCAATACGTACGTCGAAGAATTGAGACACTTATGCAAAATATGGGAATCTTTATTGAAGAAACGTTTCGCCACACAGTGGCTTCGTCAATCTTATACAGAGCAGGAAGATATAAGGAAGACACATATGCAACAGTTAGGTATCTTTATTTCGAAACGTTTCGCCTACACAGTAGGCTTCTTCAGTCGATTACAGAAAAGTTGATAGAAGCAGAAGAGACTTGAAGACGATGTAATCAGTCCATCACCCTTACAGTTTTGAGGTGGTCAGTCCTTCAGTCTGGAGAAGAGCATTGTTCCAAAGTTTGAAACAATATGGAGTTGAAGTGACAGGATGGAGCCTTATATAGCGCCAGGAGGTGAGACGTAGGTCACTAGTAGAACGCAGATGTTGGGAGGTCAGGTCCCTCTCAAATCCATCAGTTCTCACTAGTAGAGGTTGTCGAAGTTGATTTCAGGACTGTACCAAGATACCCTTGTGTTGCAGTGTCTGACAGTTTGAACATTAAAATGGTATAAAATACCGACAGATATTTTATACCAACCTCTACTAGTGAGAACGGCTGGATTTGAGAGGGACCTGACCTCCCAACATCTGCGTTCTACTAGTGACCTACGTCTCACCTCCTGGCGCTATATAAGGCTCCATCCTGTCACTTCAACTCCATATTGTTTCAAACTTTGGAACAATGCTCTTCTCCAGACTGAGGGACTGACCACCTCAAAACTTTAAGGGTGATGGACTGATTACATCGTCTTCAAGTCTCTTCTGCTTCTATCAACTTTTCTGTAATCGACTGAAGAAGCCTACTGTGTAGGCGAAACGTTTCGAAATAAAGATACCTAACTGTTGCATATGTGTCTTACCTAACAACCTGTCGGTATTTTATACCATTTTAATGTTCAAGATATAAGGAGAGGGGGAGTTTGAGGTAATTAGTCCCTCAGCCTGGATTGACGAAGCCACTGTGTGGCGAAACGTTTCTTCAATAAATATTCCCATATGTTGCATAAGTGTCTCAATTCTTCAACTTGCCGGTTTTCAAAACCATTCATCACACAATACGTACGTCATCGTCACAATACGTACGTGGGCAAAACATTTTATTTGATACAAATCAAGTAACAAGAATGTCAGGAATCATGTATAGATCACAACATAGCCTCCTCACTTAATCTTTGTTTAAAAGCAAGCATTACTCAAGCGTTTGTCTATGGATTTAACTGAAGAGTGTGGTTTAGAAATGCAGCCGAACCATCAATTAAGTTTACACTTGAACTCGAAAACGATGGCAAACTTCCTTTCCTCGATGTTCTCCTGTGCAGATCTCCCGACAGTGACAAACTTCTCTTCAAAGTGTATAGAAAACCTACCAACAAGGACGATCTTATACACGTTTATTCACACCAAGACACCCGCACTAAAAGAGGAGTCCTCACTGGCTTCTTCTTGAGAGCTCTTCGCATCTCCAGCCCTTGTTTTCTTGAAGAAGAATGTACTTACATAACACAAGCCTTTACACGTCTTCAGTTCCCATCTTTCTTCATCCGAGATTGCAGACTCAAGGCACAAGCTATCCTCAACAAACCGGCCATGGAACAACCCCCTAAACAGTTCATAGTACTCCCATGTGGTGATGTTGCCACGAATACTCGCCCGGCACTTGCTATGAGTAACATCAGCGTTTCCACCATAAATACATCATCTATCAAAGACCTCACTACGAAACGCAGCCCCACACCTCTAACTTCTACAGCAGACGTCTACACTATCCCCTGTGGATTCTGTCCCAAAAAAATATGTAGGCGAGACAGGCAGAGATCTTGCAGTCCGCCTGAATGAGCATCGAAATGCCTCTAACAGAGACGATGTAAGGTAAGCCTGTGTCCTCCACAGAGACTCCACGGGACATTTGATGAACTGGAACGAGGCACAACTTGTTCTCACCGAACCAGACCTCAGACGCCGACGGTGCCTAGAAGCCTCACTAATCGCCGTCACCGACACTATAGAACGCAACACTGGAAACTACAAAATTTCAAAAACATTGGCATACATGATACTTAAGAACCACCAACCCAACAACACAGGAGTCACATGATTTCATCGACTACCCGTCCTCATCCCAATAATACATTCCTCAGGTCACCATTCGTCACTCACACCTCACTCTCCGCCTATATATATAATGCCTTTCTACCTCTGTATGTTAGAAGTGATCAAGGTCCCAGGACCGAAACGTTTTCTAATAAATATGTCATAGTGTTTGCTTACGTGTCTTTCTAAACCAACTTGTCGGTATTTATTACCAAGGTTTATACCAACTCAAGAGTGTAACCCAAGAATGTATATATTTAGCTTTCGATTACTAAACGAAGCTAAATAAATACACTCTTGAGTTAAATCCAGAGACAAACGCTTTAGTAATGTTTGATATTAAAGGAAACTTGAGCAAGGAGGCTCAGTTACTGTAGTTGCACTGTACAAACATCCTTATTGCAGTGTTGCAACCACTTCACTTGCTCAGTCTGCTATTTTCATTTTTATTTTATTAACTTTGAACATTTGGTGTTTCAAGTGTTCATTTGGTATTTTCATTTCTTTTTCCTCCAGTGAGCTAGTCTCCGATTTTTGTTCCAAGAATTGTTTAATCACCTTTGAATTTTCATTTGAATACCAGTAATGATTTCTCTGAGAGCACCAGAGATTTCAGTGTAATTTTAAACTTTAATCTTGTAAGAACTTTTTTAGTTTGATGTGCCGTCATTAAATTTCTTTTACTGATTCTGAGTTAATGCCATTGTTGTAGCACCCCTAGAGAGCTGCTTTATGCTGTTTTATTATTTTTTTTTATTATCACACTGGCCGATTCCCACCAAGGCAGGGTGGCCCGAAAAAGAAAAACTTTAACCATCATTCACTCCATCACTGTCTTGCCAGAAGGGTGCTTTACACTACAGTTTTTAAACTGCAACATTAACACCCCTCCTTCAGAGTGCAGGCACTGTACTTCCCATCTCCAGGACTCAAGTCCGGCCTGCCGGTTTCCCTGAATCCCTTCATAAATGTTATTTTGCTCACACTCCAACAGCACGTCAAGTATTAAAAACCATTTGTCTCCATTCACTCCTATCAAACACGCTCATGCATGCCTGCTGGAAGTCCAAGCCCCTCGCACACAAAACCTCCTTTACCCCCTCCCTCCAACCTTTCCTTGGCCGACCCCTACCCCGCCTTCCTTCCACTACAGACTGATACACTCTTGAAATCATTCTGTTTCGCTCCATTCTCTCTACATGTCCGAACCACCTCAACAACCCTTCCTCAGCCCTCTGGACAACAGTTTTGGTAATCCCGCACCTCCTCCTAACTTCCAAACTACGAATTCTCTGCATTATATTCACATCACACATTGCCCTCAGACATGACATCTCCACTGCCTCCAGCCTTCTCCTCGCTGCAACATTCATCACCCACGCTTCACACCCATATAAGAGCGTTGGTAAAACTATACTCTCATACATTCCCCTCTTTGCCTCCAAGGACAAAGTTCTTTGTCTCCACAGACTCCTAAGTGCACCACTCACTCTTTTTCCCTCATCAATTCTATGATTCACCTCATCTTTCATAGACCCATCCGCTGACACGTCCACTCCCAAATATCTGAATACGTTCACCTCCTCCATACTCTCTCCCTCCAATCTGATATTCAATCTTTCATCACCTAATCTTTTTGTTATCCTCATAACCTTACTCTTTCCTGTATTCACCTTTAATTTTCTTCTTTTGCACACCCTACCAAATTCATCCACCAATCTCTGCAACTTCTCTTCAGAATCTCCCAAGAGCACAGTGTGTGATTCTTTATCTTTTAACTCCACGCCTCTTGCCAAGACCCTCGCATTTACTTCTCTTACAACCCCATCTATAAATATATTAAACAACCACGGTGACATCACACATCCTTGTCTAAGGCCTACTTTTACTGGGAAAAAATTTCCCTCTTTCCTACATACTCTAACTTGAGCCTCACTATCCTCATAAAAACTCTTCACTGCTTTCAGTAACCTACCTCCTACACCATACACTTGCAACATCTGCCACATTGCCCCCCTATCCACCCTGTCATACGCCTTTTCCAAATCCATAAATGCCACAAAGACCTCTTTAGCCTTATCTAAATACTGTTCACTTATATGTTTCACTGTAAACACCTGGTCCACACACCCCCTACCTTTCCTAAAGCCTCCTTGTTCATCTGCTATCCTATTCTCCTTCTTACTCTTAATTCCTTCAATAATAACTCTACCATACACTTTACCAGGTATACTCAGCAGACTTATCCCCCTATAATTTTTGCACTCTCTTTTATCCCCTTTGCCTTTATACAAAGGAACTATGCATGCTCTCTGCCAATCCCTAGGTACCTTACCCTCTTCCATACATTTATTAAATAATTGCACCAACCACTCCAAAACTATATCCCCACCTGCTTTTAACATTTCTATCTTATATCTGTGGCTCCTCTATAAACATGTACATCCTGAAGTCTACTCAACAGTCTTTTATCTACCAATACATAATCCAACAAACTACTGTCATTTCGCCCTACATCATATCTTGTATACTTATTTATCCTCTTTTTCTTAAAATATGTATTACCTATAACTAAACCCCTTTCTATACAAAGTTCAATCAAAGGGCCCCCATTATCATTTACACCTGGCACCCCAAACTTACCTACCACACCCTCTCTAAAAGTTTCTCCTACTTTAGCATTCAGGTCCCCTACCACAATTACTCTCTCACTTGGTTCAAAGGCTCCTATACATTCACTTAACATCTCCCAAAATCTCTCTCTCTCCTCTGCATTCCTCTCTTCTCCAGGTGCATACACGCTTATTATGACCCACTTCTCGCATCCAACCTTTACTTTAATCCACATAATTCTTGAATTTACACATTCATATTCTCTTTTCTCCTTCCATAACTGATCATTTAACATTACTGCTACCCCTTCCTTTGCTCTAACTCTCTCAGATACTCCAGATTTAATCCCATTTATTTCCCCCCACTGAAACTCTCCTACCCCCTTCAGCTTTGTTTCGCTTAGGGCCAGGACATCCAACTTCTTTTCATTCATAACATCAGCAATCATCTGTTTCTTGTCATCCGCACTACATCCACGCACATTTAAGCATCCCAGTCTTATAAAGTTTTTCTTCTTCTCTTTTTTAGTAAGTGTCTACAGGAGAAGGGGTTACTAGCCCATTGCTCCCGGCATTTTAGTCGCCTCATACGACACGCATGGCTTACGGAGGAAAGATTCTTTTCCACTTCCCCATGGACAATAGAAGAAATAAAGAAGAACAAGAACTATTTAGAAAAAGGAGAAAAACCTAGATGTATGTATATATATATGCATGTGCGTGTCTGTGAAGTGTGACCAAAGTGTTAGTAGGAGTAGCAAGATATCCCTGTTATCTTAGCGTGTTTATGAGACAGAAAAAGAAACCAGCAATCCTACCATCATGCAAAACAGTTACAGGTTTCTGTTTCACAGTCATCTGGCAGGACGGTAGTACTTCCCTGGGTGGTTGCTGTCTACCAACCTACTACCTGTATCTTTGATAAATTAGACATATGTGCAACACTTGGATATTTATATTGAGGAAACGTTTCGCCACACAGTGGCTTCATCAGTCCATTAAATTACAGGAGGAGTTTGAGGTAATCAGTCCCTCAACCTTGAGTCGATGTGGTCAGTCCATCAATCTTGAAAAGAATGTAGCAAATGTGCGGAGAAGTAGCTTATATACCACAGGCAGGAGAGGTGCAGCAGTCGTAGGTGGTGTCACATTTGACCAGTGTGGATGTAGGTCGTGCCCAAGGGTTAGGCGAGTGAAAAATTCCCTGTATTAAGATTGCAAGATGTTGCTGTGTCAGACAGGAATGCAGATGAATGGTTCAGAGATCCGACAAGTTGATAAATTAGACACATGTGCAACACTCGGGTATCTTTAATTAGGAAACGTTTCGTCACATCAATGTTTTACCTGCTGTGTATACTGACTATGTGGGCTCACGTCATTGCTCAGTCCTAATTGCAATTATTGTTATATCTAAGAAGTCTGATGGATATCCCCTATAGTTTGTACATCGCATCTTACTTGATTATATGGAGATCTTTTTGAAGGTGCTTCTCTGAAAGGAATTAAAGAAAATATGTATATTTTTGTCGTTTTCTTGTTATCTTCATTGCTGTCATTCTTGTATTTTACATAAATATTTCTAGTTTTTAAAAAAATGGTTCAGATCAGTTTTTCTAGTTAATATTAGTTATTGAAAAATTTCTCTTAAACTTGCTGATCAATGAGCACTTAAGTGTCCACTTACTGAAGAATATACAGACAGAAAGTGTGATAACGTTTGTACTATGCCAAGGTATCTTATTAATGAAAATGAGATACCAAGCACATAATGGAAATATCCTAAATTTGTTCATTTAATTGTTGCTCACAATTAAATGAACAAAAACAACGCAAAATCTTGTAAACTGTGCTAATCTGTACGTAAAATAGATTCCAACAGAATCAAGGAGCTTTTAGTGCAATCAAACTTTCCGAAGATCTTATTTACATAATAATGTCAGTTGAAGGACTTGGTCTGCTGCGAGTTCCCACTGAGCGATTCACCCACACAGTGACCTCACCTGACTACGCTTGTATAAAGCTACTGGCTGTGCATGCCTCCCTACTGGCTGAAGAGCTCTGTGCCACAGCCAAAACATCTGTAAGGAGAAAAACAACCTGGAAGATATTTGTGCACTTACCATTACGTCAGTTTGTTCCGTGCTCTCAAGATCGGTTTTCCCAGCTTTATTGTATTTGTATTTATTTTTTGTTTTAAAATATTTTTCTCTCTATTTATTATTAATTTGAAAATAAACACAGGTTTTCTAAACATTATATTAATACAGGTTTTCTCTCTTTTTTTTTTTGAAGTATTGTCTTACGCAATATCATCAAAGGGAAAATAATACTGCCCTAGATCTCTGGCACTAGGAAAATTATGACTTTTCCTACAACTTCAATACGATCAGGATTGTGTATTGTAGGTTATTATTGGTAACGTAGGATTGGGTTTGGGTGGTCAGTGGAGAGATATTGTTGACATAGTGAATTAGTTCTTGTGAAATATCGTTGAGATGTAGAATGGAACATTACAGCAGAAAGGAAGCTTGATGACGTAGTTGACAAGTAGGATGGGGTCTCGTCTGACACTGTTGGCAGGTAGAATGTTAACTTTCAGGACATTACTAGCATATATAACACTTCGAACATGGTCTTGAGAAACACAGATGCATGGCAGAACATACTGGATAGGTTTTTGTGAACTTGGGATTACGCATAATATTGGGTCTTGTAAGTTATATATTACACTTATTATAGTATCCTGTAGGACATATTTGACACAAGATTATGTTGTGTATAACGAAGGTGACATGTAGGATGGCGTCCGTTAGAACATGGGAGACACAAAGGTTATGATATTATGGTGCAATGACAGGCGGAGGGACTAATTACCTCAACTCCTCTCTTTATACCTTCCTGATTTGTATTGGACTGATGAAACCACTGTGTGGCGTAACGTTTCTTCAATAAAGATTCCCATATGTTGCATATGTGTCTCAATTCTTCAACTTGTCGGTTTTCAAAACCATTCATCACATTATGGTGTGATATTGATAAATAAAATTGTATGTACTTTCTCTCGTAGACCATCTTAATTCTGCATAGTTTCTCTTGTAGACCGTCTTGATACAGCAAAGTATTTTTTGTAGACCATCTTGGTGCAGCATACTATCTCTTGCAACATAGTTTCTCTTGCAAACCATCGTGATTCAGCAAAGTTTCCCTCGCAGACCATCTTGTGAGCTTAGTTTCTCCTGTATGCAATCTTGAGATATCATAATTTCTCTTGCATACAGTTTTGAGATAGAATAGATTCTTATCCACACCATCTTGAGGCAGCATGGACAGTTACTCTTGCCTTCCGTCTGGAGAAAATATGATATACTCTAGGCTCTTCAGAGACCCTGGTTTGTTAGGAAACATAGTTCTTAAGTCGGTCATATTTTTAGTAGAAAAACTAGGTTCAGTTTCTGTATCATAAATAATAAATAACATTGAATATCAAATTTAATTTTACCACATCGTTTTAAGCCAGATTATGGGTTATGCGTTATGGGATAACAAACCTATACGTGCTCTGGGTTCTCCAGTGGTAGTAGTGTGGTGGTAGGGCGTTCACAACTCAAAATGCTCTCTCCCGAATTGGAGAGTTTGTGAATTCCAGTGGCTCTCTTCGGCAAAGTCGGTTACTCGCTCCCTTGAGCGCTGGGACAAGTTTCCAATTTGGAACCCGCGTGAGTTAGTTCAGGAGATGTAGTATCTGGAATTGTCTCTTCTCCTTGGCCACATTCAAACCCTGATTTTAAAAAGCTTTTTCTTTCAATTACACCAGATAGTTGGTGAGATTCTTACAAAAATTTTACTAAAGGGTACATATTGTTTCTTGTGATCCACAAAACTGATTCTAAAGTACACTTGTATCAGATGTAACAAATGCGCTCTGCTTTCATTATGCCGTCAGTATTATATTTGGATGTTTCTTGCTAGTACTTTTTAGAGTTCTATCAAGTGCTCTGTCATCTGTTAGGCAATAATTATCTACTGCAAGGTACATTGCAGGTGCACTTACACGACGTTTGACAATGTTTAATAATAATAATAATAATAATAATAATAATAATAATAATAATAATAATAATAATAATAATAATAATAATAATAATTACAATAACAACAACAACAACAACAACAACAACAATAATAATAATAATAATAATAATAATAATAATAATAATAATAATAATAATAATAATAATAATAATAATATAATAATAATAATAATAATAATAATAATAATAATAATAATAATAATAATAATAATAATAATAATAATAATAATATATCTGTATTTGCTACAAGTACATGTACAAGGTATACGGGTCTACCTGTCATCAGTGACATACTATTATACAGAAAACCACTTGCTATGCATAGCATTTCGGGCATATTAGGTCAGTTTTGTTCCAGGATGCGACCCACACGAGTCGACTAACACCCAGGTACCCATTTGACTGATGGGTGAACATAGACAACCAGTGTAAAGAAACACTGCCAATGTTTCTACTCTCGCTGGGAATCGAACCGAGACTCTCGCCATGTGAAGCGAATGCTTCAGCCAACAGGGGAAAAAAGTGGGAGGTGCACTTAGGAATCTGTGGAGACAAAGAACTTCGTCCATGGAAGCAAAGAGGGGAATGTATGAGAGTATAGTTAAACCAACTCTCTTATGTGGGTGTGAAGCATGGGTGGAGAATGTTGCAACAAGAAGAAGGCTGGAGGTAGTGGAGATGTCGCGTCTGAGGGTAATGTGTGGAGCGGATATAATGTAGAGAATTCGTAGTTTAGAAATTAGGAGCAGGTGCAGGATTATCAAAAATATTATCTAGAGGGCTGAAGAAGGGTTGTTGAGGTGGCTCGGACATTTAGAGAGGATGGAACAAAATAGAATAACTTCGAGAAATGTACAAATCTGTAGTGCAGGGAAGGCGGGGCAGGAGTCAGCCTAGGAAAGGTTGGAAGGAGGGGGGTAAAAGAGGTTTTGTGTGAGAGGGGCTTGGATTACCAGCAAGGATGCTTGGGCTTGTTAGGAGCCAATGGAGACAAATGGTTTTATGACTTTAGGTGCTGTTGGAGTGTGTAAAATTTATGAAGGGATTCAGGGAAACCGAAAGACCAGTCTTGAGTCTTGGAGATGGGAAGCACAGTGCCAGCACTCTGAAGGAGGGGCGTTAATGTTGCAGTTTTATAACTGTAGCGTAAGCACACTTCTGGCAAGACAGTGATATATATATATATATATATATATATATATATATATATATATATATATATATATATATATATATATATATATATATATATATATATATATATATATATATTATATATATATATATATATATATATATATATATATATATATATATATATATATATATATATATATATATATATATATATATATATATATATATATATATATATATTTCCAACAAGTCGGCCGTCTCCCACCGAGGCAGGCTGACCCACAAAGAAAGAAAATCCCTGAAAATAAAATACCTTCATCATTCAACATTTTCACCTCACTCACACATAATCACTGTTTTTGCAGAGGTGCCCAGAATACAACAGTTTACAAGTATATACGTATAAAAATACACAATATATCCCTCCAAACCGCCAATATCCTAAACTCCTCATATAGAGTGCAGGCATTGTACTTCACATTTCCAGGAGACAAGTCCGGTTATATAAAAATAACCGGTTTCCCTGAATCCCTTCACTAAATATTACCCTGCTCACACTCCAACAGATCGTCAGGTCCCAAATACCTTAGTAAGGAATCGTTCAAGACACTGTACACGTGTATGTCAGGCCCATACTGGAGTATGCAGCACCTGTTTGGAACCCGCACTTGATAAAGCACGTCAAGAAACTAGAGAAAGTACAAAGGTTTGCGACAAGGTTAGTTCCAGAGCTAAGGGGAATGTCCTATGAAGAAAGATTAAGGGAAATCGGCCTGACGACACTGGAGGACAGGAGGGTCAGGGGAGACATGATAACGACATATAAAATACTGCGTGGAATAGACAAGGTGGACAAAGACAGGATGTTCCAGGGAGGGGACACAGAAACAAGAGGCCACAATTGGAAGTTGAAGACACAAATGAGTCAGAGAGATATTAGGAAGTATTTCTTCAGTCATAGAGTTGTTTCCAAATTTTTTTCTTTTTTCAAATTATTTGATCCCCTTTTCTCCCCCTTTATTCTTTTTTAGTTCATTTTAATTTTTCTCCCTTTCACAAAACCCCCCAAATTCTCCAAAATTTTTTGCAATTTTTTTTTTAGAATCCCCCATGCAAAGTATCATCAGAAAAAAGGGTAACTGTGTCATTTCCCATTTTGTATTTAATTCCCTTTTTCCCCCCCCAAACCCCTTTTCCCCGAAGCCCAGCATTTATTTTTACAAAACTAAAAAATATATTAAAAACCCAGGGTGACATTACACACCCCCTTCCCCGTTCCTTTTTTCCTGGGAAGTGTCCCTCCTTCACACACCCTAACCTGAGCCTCACTACCCTTTAAAAAACTCTTAAAATTTACAAATTTTTACCACCTTTCCCCCAATATTTTTCCTTTGAACCTCCCACATTATTTTTTATCCACTTTTTTTTTATATCCCTTTTTTTCAAAATCCATAAATGAAATTTAAAAAATTTCCCCATTTTATCTAAAAAAGGGGTTTCATTTTGTTTCAACGAAAAACACTTGATCTACACATCCCCTACCCACTCTAAAACCCCCTTTGCTCACCCGGGGAAATTTTCACATTTTTGTCTTACCTCTAATTCTTTCAATAAAAACCCCTTCCGTACCCCTTTTCCGGGTATCCCTAGTAAACTTATTCCTCATTTTTTTAACCCCCTTTTCCCCCCTTCCCAATTGGGATTTCATGCCCCCTGCCAATCCCTAGGAATTTTCCCCCTTTTTTAAATTTTAATTTATTAAAAAAAATAAAACCACTCAAACCATATCCCCTTTTTTAACTTTTTGTCAATCCCATCAGTTCCAGCTGCTTCCTTTTCTTTTTTTATTAATCCCCTAATTTCCCAACCAAAACCCCGTTTTTCACTAAAAAGGGATACCTTTTGGAAAATGTATAAAAACCCCGCCTCCCTTTCTTCGTCGACATTTTAAAAGTTCCTCAAAATTTTCCCTTGTCATCTACGAAAAACCCCATCTCACCATCTAAAACCCTCCTTTCTTTTTCCCTAGCTCACAACCATTTGCCCCGGGGTTTTTAATTTGTTTAATAAACCCAAATTCTTTTTATTTTCAAAAAAAATTCCTACAGTACCTCCCCCCCACCCCTGCATCCCCCTTTTTTTTTCCCCTCCCCAACCTTTCACCTTTTTTTCTTCCCCAAATACTTACTCTTTTTTTTACCACTTCT
>NC_091325.1:33590451-33650800 GCF_038502225.1 Cherax quadricarinatus | reverse complement strand
CTCACTATCAAGAGCGATGCAGCTCTCACTATCAAGAGCGATGCAGCTCTCACTATCAAGAGCGATGCAGCTCTTACTATCAAGAGCGAGGCAGCTCTCACTATCAAGAGCGATGCAGCTCTCACTATCAACAGCGATGCAGCTCTCACTATCAACAGCGATGCAGCTCTCACTATCAAGAGCGAGGAAGTTCTCACTATCAAGAGCGATGCAGCTCTCACTATCAAGAGCGATGCAGCTCTCACTATCAAGAGTGATGCAGCTCTCATTATCAAGAGCGATGCAGCTCTCACTATCAAGAGGGATGCAGCTCTCACTATCAAGAGCGAGGCAGCTCTCACTATCAAGAGCGATGCAGCTCTCACTATCAAGAGCGATGCAGCTCTCACTATCAAGAGCGATGCAGCTCTCACTATCAAGAGCGATGCAGCTCTCACTATCAAGAGCGATGCAGCTCTCACTATCAAGAGCGATGCAGCTCTCACTATCAAGAGCGATGCAGCTCTCACTATCAAGAGCGAGGCAGCTCTCACTATCAAGAGCGAGGCAGCTCTCACTATCAAGAGCGAAGCAGCTCTCACTATCAAGATTGATGCAGCTCTCACTATCAAGAGCCATGCAGCTCTCACTATCAAGAGCGATGCAGCTCTCACTATCAAGAGGGAGGCAGCTCTCACTATCAAGAGCGAGGCAGCTCTCACTATCAAGAGCGATGCAGCTCTCACTATCAAGAGCGATACAGCTCTCACTATCAAGAGCGATGCAGCTCTCACCATCAAGAGCGATGCAGCTCTCACTTTCAAGAGCGATGCAGCTCTCACTATCAAGAGCGATGCAGCTCTCACCATCAAGAGCGATGCAGCTCTCACTATCAAGAGCGAGGTAGCTCTCACTATCAAGAGCGATGCAGCTCTCACTATCAAGAGCGAGGCAGCTCTCACTATCAAGAGCGAGGCAGCTCTCACTATCAAGAGCGATGCAGCTCTCACTATCAACAGCGATGCAGCTCTCACTATCAAGAGCCATGCAGCTCTCACTATCAAGAGCGATGCAGCTCTCACTATCAAGAGGGAGGCAGCTCTCACTATCAAGAGCGAGGCAGCTCTCACTATCAAGAGCGATGCAGCTCTCACTATCAAGAGCGATACAGCTCTCACTATCAAGAGCGATGCAGCTCTCACCATCAAGAGCGATGCAGCTCTCACTATCAAGAGCGATGCAGCTCTCACTATCAAGAGCGATGCAGCTCTCACCATCAAGAGCGATGCAGCTCTCACCATCAAGAGCGATGCAGCTCTCACTATCAAGAGCGAGGTAGCTCTCACTATCAAGAGCGATGCAGCTCTCACTATCAAGAGCGAGGCAGCTCTCACTATCAAGAGCGATGCAGCTCTCACTATCAAGAGCGAGGCAGCTCTCACTATCCTCAACCTGTACCGACACTACTAATTTGTTACCTCAAGAGTTTTCTGTATTCTAGAAATGAATCTGTAAAACATGTCTCTCGTGTAGAATGGAAAAAATATACTCGTATATATAATGTTGGCGTCAGTTGGTGAATGTGAGCCTCATTACGAGGCCTGTGTCACCTATCACTGACATCATAATTAATAGGCCTCATATTATCCTGCAGTCATTAACGTTTGGGAACAGGCTGGTCACGTTCATCCTGTTAACGTTGTCAGACACTGAACACACAAATACACAGAAGACAACCAACATGAAATAATTAGTACATCTTCTGTTTTAATATAATGATATATTTAACAAGGTATTTGTGTGCACCTGCAAGCATGCATGAGCGTGTGTGTGTGTGTATATACCTGTCTGTGTCTGTGTGTCTTTGTGTGTATGTGTGTGTGTGTGTGTATATACCTGTCTGTGTCTGTGTGTCTTTGTGTGTATGTGTGTGTGTGTGTGTATATACCTGTCTGTGTCTGTGTGTCTTTGTGTGTATGTGTGTGTGTGTATATATATACCTGTCTGTGTCTGTGTGTCTTTGTGTGTATGTGTGTGTGTGTGTGTATATACCTGTCTGTGTCTGTGTGTCTTTGTGTGTATGTGTGTGTGTGTGTGTGTGTGAGTGTGTGTGTGTGTGTGTGTGTGTGTGTGTGTGTGTGTGTGTGTGTGTGTGTATATACCTGTCTGTGTCTGTGTGTCTTTGTGTGTATGTGTGTGTGTGTGTATATATACCTGTCTGTGTCTGTGTGTCTTTGTGTGTATGTGTGTGTGGGTGTGTATATACCTGTCTGTGTCTGTGTGTCTTTGTGTGTATGTGTGTGTGTGTGTGTATATACCTGTCTGTGTCTGTGTGTCTTTGTGTGTATGTGTGTGTGTGTGTGTATATACCTGTCTGTGTCTGTGTGTCTTTGTGTGTATGTGTGTGTGTGTGTATATATACCTGTCTGTGTCTGTGTGTCTTTGTGTGTATGTGTGTGTGTGTGTGTATATACCTGTCTGTGTCTGTGTGTCTTTGTGTGTATGTGTGTGTGTGTGTGTGTGAGTGTGTGTGTGTGTGTGTGTGTGTGTGTGTGTGTGTGTGTGTGTGTGTGTGTGTGTGTGTGTGTGTGTGTGTGTGTGTGTGTGTGTTTGTATGTGTGTGTACTCACCTAATTGTTGTTGCAGGGGTCGAGACTCAGCTCCTGGCCCCGCCTCTTCACTGATTGCTACTAGGTCCTCTCTCTCTCTGCTTCCTGAGCTTCATCATACCTCTTCTTAAAACTATGTATGGTTCCTGCCTCCACTACTTCACTTGCTAGGCTATTCCACTTCCTGACGACTCTATGACTGAAGAAATACTTCCTAACGTCCCTGTGACTCCTCTGAGTCTTCAGCTTCCAGTTGTGACCCCTTGTTCCTGTGTCCCCTCTCTGGAACATCCTATCTCTGTCCACCTTGTCTTTTCCCAGCAGTATCTTGTATGTCATTATCATGTCTCCTCTGACCCTTCTGTCCTCCAGTGTCGTCAGTCCGATTTCCCTCAACCTTTCCTCGTACGACAATCCCCTGAGCTCTGAGACTAGCCTTGTTGCAAACCTTTGTACTTTCTCTAATTTCTTGACGTGCTTGACAAGGTGTGGGTTCCAGACTGGTGCTGCATACTTCAGTATGGGCCTAACACACACAGTGTACAGTGATTTGAACGATTCCTTATTAAGGTATCGGAACGCTATTATCAGGTTTGCCAGGCGCCCGTATGCTGCAGCAGTTATTTGGTTGATGTGTGCCTCCGGTGACGTGCTCGGTGTTATGGTCACCCCGAGGTCTTTCTCCCTGAGCGAGGTCTGTAGTTTTTGTCCACCTAGCCTATACTCTGTCTGCGGTCTTCTTTGCCCCTCCTCAATCTTCATGACTTTGCATTTGGCTGGATTGAATTCGAGAAGCCAGTTTCTGGACCACATGTCCAGCCTGTCCAGGTCTCTTTGCAGTCCTGCCTCATCCTCATCCGATTTAATTCTTCTCATCAACTTCACATCATCTGCGAAAAGGGACACTTCAGAGTCTATTCCTTCTATCATGTCGTTCGCATATATCAAAAATAGCACTGGTCCTAGAACTGACCCCTGTGGGACCCCGCTAGTCAGAGGCGCCCACTGTGATACCTCTTCACGTACCATGACTCGTTGCTGCCTCCCTGTCAGGTATTCCCTGATCCATTGCGGTGCCCTCCCTGTTACATGCGCCTGATCATCCAGCTTCTGCACTAATTTCTTGTGGAGAACTGTGTCAAAGGCCTTCCTGCAGTCTAGGAAAACGCAATCAACCCACCCCTCTCTCTCGTGTCTTACTTCTGTTACCTTGTCATAAAACTCCAGGTTTGTGATACAAGATTTGTCTTCCACGAACCCATGCTAGTTTTCATTTATAATCTTGTTCCGTTCCAGGTGTTCGACCACTCTCCTCCTGATAATCTTCTCCATGACTTTGCACACAATACATGTCAGAGACACAGGTCTGTAGTTCAGCGCCTCGTTTCTGTTTCCTTTCTTAAATATGGGGACTACATTTGCTGTCTTCCATTTCTCAGGTAGTTGCCCAGTTTCAAGGGATGTGTTGAAGATTGTGGTTAGAGGCACGCACAGCATCTCTGCTCCTTCTCTAACGATCCATGGGGAGATATTGTCTGGTCCCATCGCCTTTGAGGTATCAAGGTCACTTAGGAGCTTCTTCACCTCCTCCTCGGTTGTTCGTATGTCATCCAACACTTGTTGGTATATTCCCTCTTGATGTTCCTTTCTGTGCTGTCTTCCCACAGCCCTTCCTGCCTCTACTGTAAGAACTTCCTTAAATCTCCTGTTTAGCTCCTCACATACCTCCTGATCATTTCTTGTGAGTTCTCCCCTTTCTGTCCTTAATCTGATCACCTGATCTTTGTCTGTTGTCTTCCTCCTGATGTGGTTATACAACAGTTTCGGGTCAGTCTTGATTTTCGATGCTATGTTATTTTCATACTGTCGCTGGGCCTCCCTCCTTACCTGTGCATACTCGTTCCTGGCTCTGCGACTGATCTCCCTATTTTCGTGTGTTCTCTGCCTTCTGTACTTTTTCCATTCTCTATTGCACTTTGTTTTTGCCTCCTTACACCGTCGGGTAAACCAGGGGCTCATCTGGTCTTCACATTGTTTCTGTTGCCCTTGGGAATAAATCTTTCCACTGCATCCTTGCATTTCGTTGTTACATATTCCATCATTTCGTTTACTGGCTTTCCTGCCAGTTCTCTGTCCCATGGGACCTCCCGCAGGAAGTTCCTCAACCCTATGTAGTCCCCTCTTTTATAGTCAGGCCTTTCCCATTCAACTCCTGTTACTCTCTCCACTTGCAGCTCTACTATATATTCAAAGCACAGAACCATGGGGTCGCTAGCTCCTAGGGGACTCTCATACGTGATGTCCTCAATGTCTGAACTGCCCAGGGTGAACACGAGGTCCAATCTTGCTGGTTCATCCTCCTCTCTCACTCTGGTAGTGTCCTTAACATGTTGGTGCATGAGGTTTTCCAGCACCACGTCCAGCATCTTGGCTCTCCATGTTTCGGGACCCCCATGTGGCTCCAGGTTTTCCCAGTCAATCTCCCTGTGGTTGAAATCCCCCATAACCAGCAACTTTGCTCTGCTGGAGTGAGCTCCTCGTGCCGCCTCAGCAAGTGTGTCCACCATTGCTCTGTTGCTCTCTTCATATTCCTCTCTTGGCCTCCTGCAGTTCTGTGGTGGATTATACATCACTGCAATGACCACTTTGTGTTCCCCAGACTGAAGTGTACCTGCTATGTAGTCTCTTTCTCCCGTCTCATCCATGCCTTCCATTTTCTCGAATTTCAATCTGTTTTTTACTAGCAGAGCAACCCCACCTCCCCCTCTGCCCCTTCTATCTTTCCTCATGATCTGGTATCCTGGTGGGAAGATTGCATCTGTTATTGTCTCCATGAGTTTTGTTTCTGTAACTGCTATGATGTCTGGGGACTTCTCATTGATTCTTTCTTGCCATTCCTCATGTTTATACGTTAATCCATCTGCATTTGTGTACCAAACCTTCAACTTCCGTTCTAATTCTGTAACTGTGGTGTGGGAGGTGGGAACAGAGGGATCGGTGTGTGATGGTTGGTTTGGATTGTTCAGTTGCCTTGGGGGTGTCGTGGCTGGGGTCCTTCTGCAGGTGTTTCTAGGGGGGTGTGTTTGTCCTTCCACTTGTTCCTGGGTTAATCTCCTTTTTCATTTCTTCACATTTCTCCTTTCATTTTTGAACTCTCTCTTTCATCGTCCTCCTTTCCTCCTGTGTTCTGTCTCGATCGAGGTACACACTCATGAACTCCTGCCTGCCTCTCAGCCGTGCTTTCTCCTGCAGGATCATGGTTTGGGTTGATTCTGCCTTGAAAATTACTTTGAGAGGTCGATTCCTTTTCTTTGTGAACCACCCAATTATTCGAAAATTTGCCACCTGGGTCATGTCCCCCTCGTCTATCACCTTCATGATACCTTCAATCGCTTTTTTCTCCTCCTGCTTTCGTTCATCATAAGTTTCCCCTTTAGCTTCGTCTAGCCCATAGACAAACACTGATCTCTCCCTTTCCTCCTCCCACTGTGACTCCCATTGCATCCTCTGATGTGTTTTAGTTCCTTCCCGTGGAGTGTTCCTTCAGTCCTTTCCCTAGCTATGGCCCCTATGCTCCTTGGTTTGTCTTTCCTGCTTACCTGTTCCTGGCCCCCACAGGTCTCTGGTAAGGTCCCTGCACATGTCCTAGTTCCTTCAATGTCTTTCAACCTCTCTTTCTGTGAGGAAATGGTATGGTGATACCGACAAGATGTGGAAAAAGACACTTATGTACAGTTCAGGACATTTATTAAAGGAAACGTTTCGCCACGAGTGGCTTCTTCAGTCCTAATTCTGTCCTAGTGTGCTCCCTGTCTTTTTTTTGGCCACATGTGGGTTTGACAGGACCTGTGCATACAGTTTAGTTTCCATGCTCCCTTCAGAACCATTGTCTGTGTCTGATGTAGCCATTGCCGATGCTACTTCTGTAATATCTTTGTCTCTATGCTGTTTCAGATGTCTCGGCTCCTCTTCTAATCTCTTTATCTTGTTTTCTGCTGCTGTGGCATGTTGCTTCCACCTTCTGCATTCTGCTGCTAACCTCTCTTCCATCTTCCTTGCCAGCTCATCTAGTCTCCTTTCCCAGTCTTCCTCCATTTTTTTGAGCTCTGCCTCCCAGTCCTCCCTCCCAGATTCGTCCTTCGAGCCCCTTGTTCTCATCCTAGTTCTAGGTTCCCCCATTGCTCCACAGAAGGAAGGGGGAGGGGTGGTTATGGGGACAGGAATAGATGGTTGGGGGAGAGGGGATGGATGGTTATACGGAGGGGGAGGATGGTTATTGGAGGGGGAGAGGTAGTAGGGGAGGGGGTTAAATGGTTTGGGGGAGGGGTTAGATGGTTTGGGGGAGGGGTAGGTGGCTAGGGTGAGGTGGTCAGGGAATGGGGAGAGGTGGTTAGGGAAGGGGGAGAGGGGGGTATGTGTTTGTGTCAAGTGGATATGTGCTTGTGTATGTGTGCTTATGTATCTGTGTGTGCATGTGTGGGAGAGAGAGGGGTGGGATAAAAGGGGGGAGGGGGGAGAAGGATGAGTGACCCTTAGAAGTAGGGGGAGGTGTGTGTATGGGATTAGCAGGGGAGGGAGGGGAAAAGAGGGTCAAGGGTAAAGTGACCGTGACCGTATATGTGTGTGTGTATGAGCGTGTGTACTCACCTAGTGTGTGCGTGTGTGTGTGTGTGTGTGTGTGTGTGTGTGTGTGTGTGTGTGTGTGTGTGTGTGTGTGTGTGTGTGCGTGTATGTGTGTGTATGTGTGTGTGTGTGTATGTGTGTGTGTGTGTGTGTGAGTGTGAGTGTGTGTGTGTGTGTGTATTCGCCTAGTTAGTAACCATATTGTCCTACTGCAGGTGTACTCACCTATTTGTGGTTGCAGCGGTCGAGTCTTAGCTCCTGGCCCCACCTCTTCACCGGTTGCTACTGGGCCCTCTATCTCCCCGCTCCATGAGCTTTATCAAACCTCGTCTTAAAACTGTGTATGGTTCCTGCCTCCACTACGTCATTTTCTAGGCTATTCCACTGCCTGACAACTCTATGACTGAAGAAATACTTCCTAATATCTCTCTGAATCATTTGTGTCTTCAACTTCCAATTGTGGCCTCTTGTTTCTGTGTCCCCTCCCTGGAACATCCTGTCTTTGTCCACCTTGTCTATTCCACACAGTATTTTATATGTCGTTATCATGTGTCCCCTGACCCTCCTGTCCTCCAGTGTCGTCAGGCCGATTTCCCTTAATCTTTCTTCATAGGACATTCCCCTTAGCTCTGGAACTAACCTTGTCGCAAACCTTTGTACTTTCTCTAGTTTCTTGACGTGCTTTATCAAGTGCAGGTTCCAGACAGGTGCTGCATACTCCAGTATGGGCCTGACATACACTGTGTACAGTGTCTTGAACGATTCCTTACTAAGGTATCGGAATGCTGTTCTCAGGTTTGCCAGGCGCCCATATGCTGCAGCAGTTGCCTGGTTGATGTATACTTCCGGAGACATGCTCGGTGTTATACTCACCCCAAGATCTTTCTCCTTGAGTGAGGTTTGCAGTCTTTGGCCACCTAGCCTATACTCTGTCTGTGGTCTTCTGTGCCCTTCCCATATCTTCATGACTTTGCATTTGGCAGGATTAAATTCGAGAAGCCATTTGCTGGACCAGGTGTCCAGTCTGTCCAATTCTCTTTGAAGTCCTGCCTGGTCCTCATCTGATTTAATTCTCCTCATTAACTTCACATCATCTGCAAACAGGGACACTTCTGAGTCTAACCCTTCCATCATGTCGTTCACATATACCAAAAATAGCACTGGTCCTAGGACCGACCCCTGTGGGACCCCGCTCGTAACAGGTGCCCACTGTGATACATCATTATGTACCATGACTCGTTGTTGCCTCCCTGTCAGGTATTCTCTGATCCATTGCAGTGCCCTTCCTGTTATATGTGCCTGATGCTCTAGCTTCTGCACTAATCTCTTGTGAGGAACTGTGTCAAAGGCCTTCTTGCAGTCCAAGAAGATGCAATCAACCCACCCCTCTCTCTCGTGTCTTACTTCTGTTATTTTATCATAAAACTCCAGAAGGTTTGGGACACAGGATTTGCCTTCCATGAATCTGTGCTGCTTGGCATTTATACTCTTGTTCCGGTCCAGGTGCTCCACCACTCTCCTCCTGATAATCTTCTCTATAACTTTGCATACTATACACGTCAATGACAGAGGTCTATAGTTTAGTGCCTCTTTTCTGTCTCCTTTTTTTAAAAATGGGAACTACATTTGCCGTCTTCCATACCTCAGGTAGTTGCCCAGTTTCCAGGGACGTGTTGAAGATTGTGGTAAGTGGCACGCACAACATATCTGCTCCCTCTCTAAGGACCCACGGGGAGATGTTGTCCGGTCCCATTGCCTTTGAGGTATCGATGTCCCTTAGCAGTTTCTTCACCTGCTCCTCACCTGTATGTATGTCGTCCAACACTTCTTGGTGTATTCCTTGCTGGTGTCCCCATCTGGTCTGTCCCCCCAGAGTCCTTCCTGTCTCTACTGTAAATACTTCCTTAAATCTCGTGTTGAGCTCCTCACATACCTCTTGATCGTTTCTTGTGAGTTCTCCACCTTCTTTCCTCAGCCTTATCACCTGGTCCTTGACTGTTGTCTTCCTCCTAATGTGGCTATACAGCAGTTTCGGGTCAGATTTGACTTTCGATGCTATGTCGTTTTCACACTGTCGCTTGGCCTCCCTCCTTATTTGTGCATACTCGTTTCTGGCTCTTCTACTAATCTCCTTGTTTTCCTGGGTCCTATGCCTCCTGTACCTTTTCTATTCTCTGTTGCACTTAGTTTTTGCCTCACTACACCTTCGGGTAAACCAAGGACTCGTTTTGTTCTTCCTATTATTTCTGTTTCCCTTGGGAACAAACCTTTCCTCTGCCTCCTTGCACTTTGTTGCACATGTTCCATCATCTCGTTTACTGATTTTCCTACCATTTCTCTGTACCACTTAACCTCCTGCAGGAAGTTTCTCATACCTGTGTAGTCCCCCCTTTTATAGTTTGGCCTGTCCCCTTCAGTTCCTGTTACCTTCTCCACTTGTAACTCTACTATATAATCAAAACTCAGAACCACGTGACCGCTAGCTCCAAGGGGCCTCTCGTAAGTGATGTCCTCAATGTCTGAACTGCTCAGGGTGAACACAAGATCCAGTCTTGCTGGCTCATCCTCCCCTCTCTCTCTGGTTGTGTCCCTGATATGCTGATGCATGAGGTTTTCAAGTACCACATCCATCATCTTGGCTCTCCATGTTTCAGGACCCCCATGTGGCTCCAGGTTTTCCCAGTCAATTTCCCTGTGGTTGAAATCGCCCATTACCAGTAACTTTGCTCTGCTCGAGTGAGCTCTTCTTGCCACCTCAGCCAGTGTGTCCACCATCACCCTGTTGTTTTCTTCGTACTCCTCTCTTGGCCTCCTGCAGTTCTGTGGTGGGTTATACATCACTCCAATGACTACTTTATGTTCTCCGGACTGAATTGTACCTACAATGTAGTCTCTTTCTCCAATCATGTCCATGCCTTCCATTTCCTCAAATCCCCATCAGTGTTTTATGAGCAGTGCAACCCCTCCTCCCCCTCTACTCCTTCTTTCTTTCCTCAGGATCTGATATCCCGTTGGGAAGATTGTGTCTGTTATTGTCTCAGCAAGTTTTGTTTCTGTGACTGCTATGATGTCTGAGGATTTCTCACTGATTCTTTCGTTCCACTCCTCATGTTTATTCATTATTCCATCCGCGTTTGTGTACCAAACTTTCAGTTTCTTTTCTGTCATTGTGGTCATGCAAGAATATTGGGGTTGGGGGAGCGAGAGCCTTCGTGGGGGCTTATATGGGGCTGTGGTGTAGGTGGGGTTTGTGATGATGAGGGTGGGGTCAGAATGCCCATAAGGAACAGCTGTTGGGGTGAGGTATGTGATATGGGGGTTGGTGGCAGAGGGAACAGTGAGTGGGTTGTAGTATAGGTTGCTCAGTTGCGTTGGGAATGTCACGGTTGGAGTCTTTTGGTGGGAGATTCTGTGGGGTGTGTTTGCCCTTCCTCCTGTGTCGGGGTCCTGCTCATCTTCGTCATTGCCTCTCGTTCCTCTTTGCTTCTCTGTACCCTCTCTTTCAGTGTAGTCCTTTCTTCTTGTGTTCTGTCGCGGTCTAGGTATACTCTCTGGTACCCCTGTTTGTCCCTCAGTCTTGCTTTCTCTTGCAGAATCCTGGTTCGAACTGATTCTTCCTTGAAAATTACTTTGACAGGCCATATCCTTCCACTCGCAAACCACCCAATTCTCTGAAAATTTGTCACCTGGGTCATATCGCCCTCACCTATTGTTTTCATGATGCCTTCAATCATTTTTTTCTCCTCCTGTTTTATTTCTTCGAAGTTGTCCCCCTTGGCTTCTTGGAGCCCGTACACAAAAACTGGCCTTGCCCTTTCCTCCTCCCACTGAGTCTCCATCTGCTTCCTCTGAGGTATTTTATTTCCTTCCATTGACATGTTCTTGCCTTCAGTCCCTGTCATATCTGAAACTTCTATTCTCAGTGAACTGTCTTTCATGACCAGCTGTCCCTTGCTACTGCAGTTGGCTGTTACAATCTCTGCATATAGCATACCTTCATTCTCTTCGGACCTGTCATTTGATCTTAGTGTGCTCGTCGTCTTTTCCCTGGCCCCACGTGGGTCTGATAGGGCCTTCACGTACGGCATGTCTCCTTTGTTGCTTACTGTCCCCTTGTCTGCGCCTGACATTGAATTTCCTGATGTCACATCTGAATTGTCATTTGTCTCTCTAATCTGTTTCAGGCTTTGCAGTTTCTCTTCTAATCACTGTATCCTAGCTTCTGCTGCTAAGACCTGTACTTCCCACTTCCTGCACTCTTCAGCTATCCGCTCCTCCATTTTCTTACCAAGCTCTACTATCTTCCTTCCTCACTCTTCCTCGCTTTTTTGGAGCTCTAACTCCCAGTCTTTCCTCCCTGGTTCGTCCACCAGATCCCTGGTTTTCCTTCCTCTAGGGCAACCAATTTTTTTTTATACCACAGACAGAAGGCTGGAGGAGGGAGAGGGTGCGAGGGGGAGAGAGAAAGGGTAGAAAGGGGGAGAGAGAGGAGAGAGTATGGGGGTGAGGGATAAGACCAAGGGGGAGAGAGAGATAAATGTGAGGGGGAGAGAAAGGGTAGAGAGAGGGAGAAAGAGAGGGAGAGAGAGAGATGGAGAAAGGAGATGGAGAGATGGAGAGAGAAGCCTATAGAGAGAGAGGAGGGTGAGGGATAGGGTTATGGGAGTGAGAGAGAGAGAGAGAGAGAGTAGGGGGGAAGGGTAGGGAAAAAGGCTATGAGAGAGAGAAACACGAGGGAGGATGAGAGAGAAAGATAGGAGGGAGGAGGGAGTGAAGGCAAGAGCGGGGGAGGGGAAAGGTCTGTGGGGGAGGGAAAAGTGTGTGGGGGGATGAGGGGACGTGGTCAAATTCCAAGGATCAGCTGTGTGAATGAGTGGGTGTGTGTACTCACCTAGTTGTGGTTTCAGGGGTCGAGACTCAGCTCCTGGCCCCGAGTGTGTATGTGTGTGCGCGCATGTGCGTGTGAGCACGTCAGTTGTTTATATGTCCCAGAAATACATTTCACCTCTGTGTATCTGTAATACTAATAAGATACCATTAACACTGAGAGTAATTCTAATAATTTTAATACTAGCGTGTGTTGACGAGTCTTTCTTTCACCCAGTTATGTACTAACTTTTACTACATGTGTACCCAATACTTGCTTCTCAGATTGTACTGTCTTTGTGTCCTAAAACATTATCTCTCGAAACTGTTGTCAGGGCTGTAGTCCCATTAGCCCCGACTTAATCCTCCTGCCTATTCCTTGCTTCTACAAATTTTATCTTCCTACTACTGCTAGGTGTTGTGTGTATGATCATCGCTCTGGAGCAGGGTTTGTGATAGCCAGCTACCAGTGATCGTAGGGCCGGCTCTACCACTCAAAACTTCCCGCCAACCACAAACAGGTGATTTGTACATTACAACTCAGAGGGGACGTCCACCCAGATGCCTGATGTACGATGCTCGCTGTACGATGCTCACTGTACGATGACTCGTGCACCTCGCCCTTCCGCCTCTGACCTCTTCAACTATTCTTTTCTTGTTGCCCTTTTGAGTCCTCATTTACCACACTTATCACTTGTAAACTGCTACTTTTATAATTTACACTTCACTTTTGGTAAGTACACTTCTTATTTGTGATGACACCCAACTGTTATGGCGGCGCTTCTTCCTCAGGCCTACTGCTCCCACCTTCTCTGCTTATATATATTTATGTATATATATATATATATATATATATATATATATATATATATATATATATATATATATATATATATATATATATATATATATATATTTATCCCCTTTCTGGCTAGCTTGTTCACGCTGGCTGTGTGCTACATCACAGTTTATCATTAGCCAACCTCTCTTAATTCTATTTAATATTTTGTCTTTAGTCACTCGCTTTGTACTTGGTATATTTGTAACAGTGTGGCAACAAGTGCCAACTAGGCCTCAACGAACTGGCACTTTGAAATTTTGTTGTATAATTTCAGACTTTCTCTCGCCTTTACTTTATTTTTTTTTGCTAATACTTTGGTTATCACTTGTAGGGTTGTTCACTGACGTTGTCACTAACACTGGTTGCTTCTAGCTGCTAAAGCACGCCCTAAAAACACTAAGATTCTCGGAGCCTGGCGCTTGTGACCCACTACACTACGTGTGTGTGTGTGTGTGTGTGTGTGTATGTGTGTATATGTGTGTGTTCGTGTGTATGGGGGAGGTGTGAGGGGGAGATACTGGGTTATAAAAAGCCGAACTTGCTACTAGGGTCTAAAGCTTCTATGAGTGCCTACCCTTGTGCATGTGTGTGTGAGGGAGGAATGGTTAGGGGGGGGTAGGTGGTGTGGTTGAAAGATCCGTTATACCTCTCTGTCGTGTAGGCTCAAATTTAGTCTCAGCTATCTTTCCTAGTAATGCTACTCTCTCCACTTATTGCCCTTTCTGGATTTAAGTATCAATTATTGCTGGTTATTTTCCTATTCCTTGTTCACATTGAGAGAGGACTTCCTAGCTTCCTAAGTATTCTTACTGCTAATAACTACAGGTAGTAACACTGCCTTACCCCTACGTAACTCCTCGCAAGTCTGCTGTCCTCCCCACACTCTCCTCAACACTATCTTCACTTTAACTATGCTATTTCTACACTAATTCTGGTAATAGCTTGCAGGAGTGAGTGACCAGTATGTAACAGTGATGCAAGGCCAGAAGCCAGGGCCTGCAACATGCAAACCACAATAGGTGAGTGAATACTTGCGCTGCAGCAGTGCGGTGACAAGTTGCCAGATGCTCATGACGTAGTCGTCGTACTTAGCCCTTCTATCAGTATTTTGGAGATCCTTCACCCGTGATGTTTATAACCATATATGCTCATACATCCCGCGTTCATCGCTCGATATCACTTTTCACTTATGATAGTATACACTTCACATTATATACACTTCACTTTATATGTATAATGGCACACAACTTGTGACGTCACTGCCTCAGCAGGCCTACGACTGCCACCTTCCCTTGTTGTATATTTTATTTTTCCTTTCTCCCTTTGCTTTTTAACTTTTTCCCTCTCACTGTATGGTGCCCCACATTACACTTGTTAACCAAACGCTGGTAATTCTTGAACTCCCGCTTCCACACTCACTTTGATCTTTGTATATTTGAATCTGTGTGGCAACAGTGCCTAGTAGACACACAACGGTTTGTCACTTTGAAATATTACTGATTTCAGGCTTTCTCTCGACTTTTTTTAACTAATAACTTTGGTTATCACTCGTAGGATTGTTCGCTGACGTTGTCACTACCACTGATTGCTGCTAGCAGTTGCTGCACGCCTTGAAACACTAAGGTTCTCGGAGCCTTGTGCACCCACGTCTGCACGGGATACCTGACCTGACCTGTACTCACCTAGTTGTACTCACCTAGTTGAGGTTGCGGGGGTCGAGTCCGAGCTCCTGGCCCCGCCTCTTCACTGATCGCTACTAGGTCACTCTCCCTGAGCCGTGAGCTTTATCATACCTCTGCTTAAAGCTATGTATGGATCCTGCCTTCACTACATTGCTTCCCAAACTATTCCACTTACTGACTACTCTGTGGCTGAAGAAATACTTCCTAACATCCCTGTGATTCATCTGTGTCTTCAGCTTCCAACTGTGTCCCCTTGTTACTGTGTCCAATCTCTGGAACATCCTGTCTTTGTTCACCTTGTCAATTCCTCTCAGTATTTTGTATGTCATTATCATGTCCCCCCTATCTCTCCTGTCCTCCAGTGTCGTCAGGTTGATTTCCCTTAACCTCTCCTCGTAGGACATACCTCTTAGCTCTGGGACTAGTCTTGTTGCAAACCTTTGCACTTTCTCTAGTTTCTTCACGTGCTTGGCTAGGTGTGGGTTCCAAACTGGTGCCGCATACTCCAATATGGGCCTAACGTACACGGTGTACAGGGTCCTGAATGATTCCTTATTAAGATGTCGGAATGCTGTTCTGAGGTTTGCTAGGCGCCCATATGCTGCAGCAGTTATTTGGTTGATGTGCGCTTCAGGAGATGTGCCTGGTGTTATACTCACCCCAAGATCTTTTTCCTTGAGTGAGGTTTGTAGTCTCTGATCCCCTAGACTGTACTCTGTCTGCGGCCTTCTTTGCCCTTCCCCAATCTTCATGACTTTGCACTTGGTGGGATTGAACTCCAGGAGCCAATTGCTGGACCAGGTCTGCAGCCTGTCCAGATCCCTTTGTAGTTCTGCCTGGTCTTCGATCGAGTGAATTCTTCTCATCAACTTCACGTCATCTGCAAACAGGGACACCTCAGAGTCTATTCCTTCCGTCATGTCGTTCACAAATACCAGAAACAGCACTGGTCCTAGGACTGACCCCTGTGGGACCCCGCTGGTCACAGGTGCCCACTTTGACACCTCGACAAGTACCATGACTCGCTGCTGTCTTCCTGACAAGTATTCCCTGATCCATTGTAGTGCCTTCCCTGTTATCCCTGCTTGGTCCTCCAGTTTTTGCACCAATCTCTTGTGTGGAACTGTGTCAAACGCCTTCTTGCAGTCCAAGAAAATGCAATCCACCCACCCCTCTCTCTCTTGTCTTACTGCTGTCACCATGTCATAGAACTCCAGTAGGTTTGTGACACAGGATTTCCCGTTTCTGAAACCATGTTGGCTGCTGTTGATGAGATCGTTCCTTTCTAGGTGTTCCACCACTCTTCTCCTGATAATCTTCTCCATGATTTTGCATACTATACATGTCAGTGACACTGGTCTGTAGTTTAATGCTTCATGTCTGTCTCCTTTTTTAAAGATTGGGACTACAATTGCTGTCTTCCATGCCTCAGGCAATCTCCCTGTTTCGATAGATGTATTGAATATTGTTGTTAAGGGTACACATAGCGCCTCTGCTCCCTCTCTCAATACCCATGGGGAGATGTTATCTGGCCCCATTGTCTTTGAGGTATCTAGCTCACTCAGAAGCCTCTTCACTTCTTCCTCGGTTGTGTGCACTATGTCCAGCACTTGGTGGTGTGCCCCACCTCTCCGTCTTTCTGGAGTCCCTTCTGTCTCCTCTGTGAACACTTCTTTGAATCTCTTGTTGAGTTCTTCACATACTTCACGGTGATTTCTTGTTGTCTCTCCTCCTTCCTTCCTTAGCCTGATTACCTGGTCCTTGACTGTTGTTTTCCTCCTGATGTGGCTGTACAACAGTTTCGGGTCAGATTTGGCTTTCGCTGCTATGTCATTTTCATATTGTCTTTGGGCCTCACTTCTTATCTGTGCATATTCGTTTCTGGCTCTACGACTGTTCCCCTTATTCTCCTGGGTCCTTTGCCTTCTATATTTCTTCCATTCCCTAGCACACTTGGTTTTTGCCTCCCTGCACCTTTGGGTGAACCATGGGCTCATCCTGGCTTTTTCATTATTCCTGTTACCCTTGGGTACAAACCTCTCCTCAGCATCTTTGCACATTGTTGCTACATATTCCATCATCTCATTAACTGGCTTCCCTGCCAGTTCTCTGTCCCACTGAAGCCCGTTCAGGAAGTTCCTCATTCCTGTGTAGTCCTCTTTCTTGTAGTTTGGCTTCATTTGGCCTGGCCTTCCTGCTTCCCCCTCCACTTATAGCTCTACTGTGCATTCGAAGCTTAAAACCACATGATCGCTGGCCCCAAGGGGTCTTTCATATGTGATGTCCTCAATATCTGCACTCCTCAAGGTGAATACTAAGTCCAGTCTTGCTGGTTCATCCTCTCCTCTCTCTCTTGTAGTGTCCCTTACGTGTTGGTACATGAAGTTTCCCAGTACCACCTCCATCATCTTAGCCCTCCATGTATCATGGCCCCCATGTGGCTCCAAGTTCTCTCAATCAATCTCCTTGTGGCTAAAGTCACCCATGATCAGGAGCTTTGCCCTGCATGCATGAGCTCTTCAGACCACTGCAGCCAGTGTGTCAACCATCGCTCTATTGCTCTTGTCATATGTAGACAGCCTGTACTGTCTGCACAGACAGCCCATGCTGTCTGCCAGCTTAGTTCATATTTTGCGCTATGCTGGTGCTGCCACCTAGGCCTTGCCACTTCAGTATGCCCAGACTTGCCTCGCACTCACTCACACAGCGGCCTGGCATCAACACACAAGGCCTCCCAGCTCTCTCTCGTGGGCATGGCCCTCCCGGGCCATGGGCACCAACACACAAGCCTGTGTAACCCAACACTAGTTATCAATAAAGTAAGAAGCCTCTGAAGAAGTATATCATTAACACTTCTCTACAGCCTACCAAAATAAGCATCGTTATAAATGGTGACAGCGGTGCTCTGCAGCAGTTGTGTTTGCCTGGAGAGAGGGAGGAAGAGGTATGAAGTCATCTTCACTTCATCACCCTACACAAGAAGCATCCGTCTCTCAACGAGTTATCCTGATGTCGTGTCTGCACGTTTGAGCATCCAGACACAGGTACAAGCAGGATCCAGCCGAAATTTGCCAAAATTCTCCGAGAATTGTAATGGCGTCCCAGTGACCCTACGCTGTTTCTCAAGTCACGTGTTCAGCGTCACTTGTATGTTGTTGTTGTTGTTCAGCTCAGCACAGCTGTTTCAGCAAGCCAGAGGTGAGTTTTGTGGTGATTTCTGCGTCCAGTGTGAGCTTCTCCACGTGTTTGTGAGTGGAGGAGGAGGAGGAATGGCCAGATGCCCGCCCTGCCATACACTCACGCACGCTCCTCGCCAGCAGCCTACCATACACCACTCACCACTGCCCACTCCCTCTGCTGTGTTTTCTGCTGTTTTTCGTATGAATTCATTGCCAGTGCTGTGTATCCGAGTGCCCGAGGCCACTCGAAGCTACGTGGATCACGACGTCACGTGGGTGTGGGCGATGTCACGTAGACCTACAAAGCCACGTGAGTTACCAGATGTCCCAGGCCTCATGCTGTGGTCTGCTGCCCGCATCACATCGACGCCACCCACGATGCTGCCCGACTTCATGACGTCACGATGTCTGCTGACGTCACCTCACGATGTCTGCCTGACGTCACCTCGAGATGTCTGCTGACGTCACAGTCCTGCTGACGTCACCTTGCGACATCACGCCTGACATCACATGATGTCACATCGAGTGTTCTAGTAATTATTTCAGTATTGTCGAGAAGATTGAGAGAAGATATATGTCGTGTGTTAATTAATTCCTCTCAGTCAGTGTTCTCACATTTTAGTATGTCTTAGTCAGTGTTATGCGCAGAAAAGCATCATTTGCTAGTTAAGCCATGTTGTACCGTATGTACAGCGGTGTGTTTGTAAGTTTTCCGTGTGTCCAGTGAGGTCTGTGGTCAGACTCTTGAGTTGCACCACTGTGTTAAGTCACCCGCGTGACCAGTGTTTGACAGCTGATTACTCAGCCCTGAGCGTATGAGCCCCCTTGTACAGAAAGCTTTTATGCTCGTCGCTCGTGTTGTTCTGTAGAATCGTACCTGCTACGATTCCCATCGAGATTTGTTTCACTTCACCTCCAGACCGTCAGAGTGCAGTTATATGTAGAGAAACAAGTCTGGGGACGCTTAGACTAACCTCTGCTATAACTCCAACTGTCGAGAGATGACACACTGTGTCAGCCTCGTGTCACAAGCTTCAGTGAGCAGCCTGCACAAAGATGTCACTTTGACTACTAGCTCTCTCACTGCAGTCTGGTGTATGATGTTACGACTCCCAGATGTTTCGTCCAGTCGTCTCTGCCACGACTCGCTCCACAACTCGCTCCACGGTCGCCGGCAGTGACAGCCCTGCGACAGTACCAGTCGAGAAGTGTCCTGAGTCGCTTGCCAGAAGTCCTGCCCAGTTGCCGAGTTTTGTCGACGCCTCACTCGAGGGCACCAGCATGTCGTGCCCCAGGTTGAGTGAAAACCTGCAGCGACTCCTACGATGACTGCTTCACCAGAGGAGACCGTACCCTGTTACGTCACAGCTCAGCCGCAGCGATGTCTCCCGTGTTGCAGTACCTGTCCAGATGCAGGAAGGCGTGCAGTGATGCCCTTCGACGCTCATTGCCTATGACCACGATGTTTAGCACACCCCACATGTTTTTTTCTTCCCTCCCTGTAGGAAGTTTTTTTTCCATGTCCATATGTATATATATGTTTTTATTTTGTGTTCTGTGCCCTGTTCCTACGAGAGAGAGAGACCGAGTTTCTTTTACTACCAGTATTGTCGCGTCGGGACGACGCGTGGTAGGTGGCCGAGCATATGTAGACAGCCTGTACTGTCTGCACAGACAGCCCATGCTGTCTGCCAGCTTAGTTCATATTTTGCGCTATGCTGGTGCTGCCACCTAGGCCTTGCCACTTCAGTATGCCCAGACTTGCCTCGCACTCACTCACACAGCGGCCTGGCATCAACACACAAGGCCTCCCAGCTCTCTCTCGTGGGCATGGCCCTCCCGGGCCATGGGCACAAACACACAAGCCTGTGTAACCCACAACGACTTAACAATAAACAAAGAAGCCTCCGAAGACGTATATCATTTAACCAACCGCTCTACAGCCTTTTTTTCCGTTATACATACTCTTACCTTGGCCTCCTGCTGTTCTGTGGTGGGTTATACATCACTGCAATTACCACCTTGGGACCTCCAGAGTGAAGCATTCCCGCTATGTAATCACTTTCTTCTCCGCTGTCTCCTCTCTCCAGCTTATCAAAATTCCATCGATTTTTTATCAGGATCTTGGTTTCTGTGAGAGCTATGATGTCCGGTGATGCCTCTTTGACTCTTTCGTGCCACTCCTCCCACTTATTTGTTTTTCCATCAGCGTTTGTGTACCATACCTTCAGTTTCCTTTCCAACACTGTGGTTTGGGGGACCTGTGAGGGTGGGAGACCTGGCAGCATACTGTGGGATTCCATAGCTGGGTGTTGGGTGGAAGCTGTGGGTATGGACTGTAGTGTGTGTTGGGATGGTGTGATAGGTTGTTTGGTTCTGAGGATAGTTGTGTATGTGCTTGCCCTTGCTGCTCTGTTCTGCTCTGACTGACCTCTGCTGGTTCCATCCTTGTCTCCTTTCCTAGCTCCTTTCGCTTTTTTGTCCTCTCCCTCAGCTGCTGTCGTTCTGTTTGTGTTCTGTCTCTGTCTAGGAACACCCTCTTGTACTCTTCCAAGTATTTCAACCGTGGTTTCTCTTGGAGGATCCTGTTCTGCACTGTTTCTGTCCTGAGAATTAGCTTGATCAGTCGGTTTCTTCCCTTCAAGTACCCCCCTATTCTCTGAAAATTTGCAATTTCATCCATGTCTTCTTCACCTATTTCCGTGATGATTTTCTCAATCTCCTTTCTTTCTTCCTGCCTTCTTTCAGTGTATCCTTTCCTCTCTCTCCTAAAGCCCATGGATAAACACTGATTTTGAGAGAGAGAGAGAGAGAGAGAGAGAGAGAGAGAGAGAGAGAGAGAGAGAGAGAGAGAGAGAGAGAGAGAGAGAGAGAGAGAGAGGGAGGGAGGGAGGGAGGGAGGGAGGGAGGGATGGTTAGAGGGTCACTTCACTGGAAGGTGTGAATTCATGTGTATGTGTGTGTGTGTACTACAGCTTTTACAAGCGCTTGTTCCTCTGTGTGTGTGTGTGTGTGCCCCCACTTCTAAGTATTCATACTGCCAATAAATACCGGTAGTAATACCAGTAATTCTAAAGCTTACAAAGTACTTCTAACACTTATCGATTCTACTTATAAAATACAGAAAGTAGCTAGGTTGTAAAATTTAGCTTGTCTCAGCTTAAGTGTCTGACATTATCCCTCACTACCACTTTACTCCTTGCACTCTCGTCTATGCTATTTCTACTCTAATTCTGGTAATAGCTTGCAGGAGTGAGTGACCAGTATCTAACAGTGATGCAAGACCAGGATTCAGAGCCCCACAACATATAACCTCAATAGGTGAGCAATACTTGCACTGTGTGTGTGTGTGTATCTGTGTCTGTGTGTCTGTGTGTCTGTGTGTCTGTGTGTCTGTGTGTACTCACCTAGTTGTACTCATCAAGTTGTGGTTGCAGGGGTCGAGTAACAACTCCTGGACCTACCTCTTCACTGACTGCTACTAGGTCACTCTTCTTGCTCCATTAGCTTTATCATACCTCTTCTTAAAGTTATGTATGGATCCTGCTTCCACTATATCACTTTCAAGACAATTCAGCTTTCTGACAATTGTGACCCTTTGTTGCTGTGTCCCATCGCTGGAACATCCTGCCTCTGTCCACCTTGTTGTTTCCTCTCAGTATTTTATATGTAGTTATCATATCCCCTTATCTTTCCTGTCCTCCAATGCCGTCAGGTCGAATTCTCTTAACCTCTCTTCGTAGGACATACCCATTAGCTCCGGTACTAGTCTTGTTGCAAACCTTTGCACTTTCTCTAATTTCCTTACACGCTTGGCTAGGTTTGGGTTCCATACTGGTGCTGCATACTCCAATGTAGGCATGACATTCACGGTGTACAGGGTCCTGAACGATTCCTTACTGAGATGTCGGAAAGTTATTCTTAGGCTTGCTAGGCACCCATATGCTGCAGCAGTTATTTGGCTGATGTTTGCCTCAGGAGATGTGCCCGGTGTTATACCCACCCCAAAATCTTTTTCTTTGAGTGAGGTTTGTAGTTTTTGGCCCCCTAGACTGTTCTCCATCTGCTGTCTTCTTTGCGCTTCCCCAATCTTCATGACTTCGCACTTGGTGGGGTTGAACTCCAGGAGCCAGTTTCTGGACAAGGTCTGCTGCCTGTCCAAATCTCTTTGTAGTTCTGCCTAGCTCTCGTAAAATTGAATTCTCATCAATTTCACATCATCTGCAAACAGGGACACTTCTGAGTCTATTCCTTCCGTCATGTCGTTCACATATACCAGAAACAGCACCGGTCCTAAGACTGACCCTTGTTGAACCCCGCTGGTCACAGGCGCCCACTCTTACACCTCGCCACGTATCATGACTCGCTGTTGTCTTCCCGACAGGTATTCCCAAATCCACTGCAGTGCCTTCCCTGTTATACCTGCCTGGTCCTCCAGCTTTTGCACTAATCTCTTGTGTGTCAAACGCCTTCTTACAGTTCAAGAAAACGCAATCTATCCACCCCTCTCTATCTTGTCTTTTTACTGTCCCCCTGTCATAGAACTCCAGTAGGTTTGTGACACGGGATTTCCTGTCCCTGAAACCGTGCTGGTTGATGTTGATAATCTCATTTCTTTCTAGGTGTTCCACCGCTCTTCTCCTGATAATCTTCTACATGACTTTGCAAAAAACATTAAACTACAGACCAGTGTCAGTGGCACTGGTCAGTAGTTTAATGCTTCATGTCTGTCTCCATTTTAAAAAATTGGGACTACATTTGTTGTCTTCCATACCTCAAGCAGTCGCCCTGTTTCAATAGTTGCATTGGAGATTGCTGTTAGTGGTACAAATAGGGCCTCTGCTCCCTCTCTCAGGACCCATGGTGTGATGTTATCCGGCCACATCGTCTTTAAGGTATCTATCTCGCTTAGCAGCCTCTTCATTTCTTCCTCGGTCGCATGTATTGCGTCCAACACTTGATGGTGTACCCCACCTCTCCGTTTTTCTGTCATCTCTGGGAACACTTCTTTGAATCTCATGTTGAGCTCCTCACATATTTCGCCGACGTTTCTTGTGATCTCCCATCCTTCCTTCCTCAGCCTGATTACTTGGTCCTTGACTGTTGTTTTCCTCCTGTTGTGGCTGTATAACAGCGTCGGTTTGTGTGTGTGTACTCATCTAGTTGTACTCACCTAGTTGAGGTTGCAAGGGTCTAGTCCAAGCTCCTGGCCCCGCCTCTTCACTGTGTATGTGTGTGTGTGTGTGTGTGTGTGTGTTTGTGGGTGTGGGTGTGGGTGTGTGGGTGTGTGTATTCAAGAATTCATATTTATGTGGGAGCATATACGTGGCTGTACAAGCATTCACTTATCTTTGCAATCATGCATGTGTGTGTATGGCTTTGCATGAAAGTGTTCAAGCATTTTTGCGTATGTAAGCACGCATGTGAGTACAATAATTTATTCATGTGTGCTAGTACCAACGTGAGTGTAAAAGCATTCATGCATGAGCAAGCACTTGTGTGTGACCTTGCTAGTGAGTGTGGTGGCAAGGAGTGTGTGCGAGCACGTGAGTACGTATGTGTGCAGAAAGACATGCGAGAGTCCAAGCAGCAGTGCACATTTGCCGGAATACCTGTATGTATATGGTCTTGGATTTGAGTGTTCAGAAATGCATGGATGTGTTTGAGCAGGTGAGAGTATGTATGTTTGAAAGAACTGGCTTACATATGTGAAAACATTTATTACTGTATGTGAGCCTTGCATGTGAGTGAACGGTCTTGTATACATGTGTGCAGTCATACATACGAGTATGTAATTAATATATGCTTGTGAGAATGCATGAGCATGTGTATGATCCAGCATGTGAGCGTGCAAGCATTTATGTGTACAAATATGAATATCTGTGTACAGACATGCATGTTTGTTTGTAAGCAAGCATATGAGTGTGCATGAAATCATATATGTTAATAAGAATACAAGTGAGTGTGTAAAGTGGTCATGCATGAGGCCGAGCATGTATGTGAGTGTGTGTGAATTCATGTGTGTGTATGAGCATGGGTGTAAGTTTGCAAACATGCATGTATATATACGAGGATGAGTGTATGTTTGCCAGCATGCATGTACGTGTACGAGCACGGGTGTGAGGTTTGTTTCAATATTCATATGTAGAAGCCTGTATGTGTTTATAACCTTGCGTGCGAGAGTGCAGTCATATATGTATGAATACGAGCGTATGTGTGTGAATGTGCAAGCATTCTTGCATGTGTGCGAATATGCAAGAATATGAACTCTCCTTCTCCTTCCTTCTTCCTGATTACCTGGTTCTCTAATGTTGTCTTCCTTCCGATTACCCGGTTCTTTATTGTGGTCTTCCTTCTGATTACCTGGTTCTTTATTCCTGTCTTCCTTCTGATTACCTGGGTCTTTATTCCTGTCTTCCTTCTAATTACCTGGTTCTTGAATCCTGTCTTCCTTCTGATTACCTCGTTCTTTATCCCTATCTTCCTTCTAATTACCTGGTTCTATATTCCTGTCTTCCTTCTGATTACCTCGTTCTTTATTCCTGTCATCCTTCTCATTACCTGGTTCTTTATTGCTGTCTTCCTTCTGATTACTGGTTCTTTCCTGTTGTCTTCCTCCCGATTTACCTGTCCAGCAACTATGGGTGAGATTTGGATCTGAATCTGTTATTCTCAGTTTATCGTTGAGATTCTCTTTTTTCCAACATTTTCGTTTCTGGTTCTGTTGCTCGGCTCTTTGTTTTCCTGCTTTCTTTGCCTACTACACTGATTCCATGCTTTAGCGCATTTAGCTTTAGTCTTATTCCATCTCTTCAGTGTCCCATGGGATCACTCTGTGTTTCAAGTTGCTTCTTTCACTCTTGTGTATGAATATGTCTTCTGCCTGCGAGTACTTTCCAGCACATACTCCATCAGGAGAATGTGCCCAGAAAGTGCCTCTGGTCCTTCTGTCCTCTATCATCATCATGTTCAGCTGCTCTAGTCTCTCATCAAAGTTCATACTCCTCAGATTTGGAATGAGATTCGTTGGTGGTTCTATTTTAGTTGCATATGTCGTGGAAAAAGCCATTGCTTCCTTGTTGATGGTTTTGAAAATACTCTTTAAATCTGCGAGTTTTGTATTTACTGCAGTGCTTATTCATGTGATTTGTATTTCAAGGAAAAAGCTGGGAACTATACTCACCCTCAAGTACTTTCAATTCAAGAAGGTTTACAGCCTTCGTCCCTCGAGACTAAACACTGTTTCCAGACGCTTGTCTTCTCCAGTTTTCGTAACTCTTTATCTGCTGGTGTCAAATTTTAGTAGCCACGTGTCAGATCAATCGTGCTGATTGTTCCGATCCAATGCATTATTTCCCGATCTTCTCCTGTTTCTATTCTTCTTATTAGTTTTACATCATTCGCGAACAGGGTCACCAGTGACTCGATTTCCTCTGTCATGTTCTTACATACTCAAGGAAACTGTAATGTACCGAGTACGGACCCACAAGGAACCCCATTCATCACACCCGCCATTTTCGACACCTCTTCTCTGACAGTAAATGCTTCCTACCAATTAAGAACACTTTGATCCACTATCATGCTTTCCTTGTAATTCATGCCTGCTGCCCTAGATTATGTGCCAGTCTCTTGTGGGGTATTGTATCAGACCCCTTCTAGCAATCCTCCCATCCCTCTCATTCTCGACTAACTTCCATTATCTTATCATTGAACTCTAGCAGCTGTGTGAGACAGGATTTTCGACCCCTAAAACCCCTGGTCTTTCCAGGTGCTCAACTATTCTACTCTTGAAGATTGAGACACTTATGCAGCATATGGGAATCTTTATTCAGGAAACGTTTCGCCACACAGTGGCTTCATCAGTCCAATACAAAGAGGAAGGCGTAAGGAGAGGAGGAGTATGAGGTAATCAGTCCCTCAGCCTGGAGTCGAAATGTTCAGTCCATTCTACAAGATTGATGGACTGAACACTTCGACTCCAGGCTGAGGGGCTGATTACCTCATACTCCTCCTCTCCTTACGCCTTCCTCTTTGTATTGGACTGATGAAGCCACTGTGTGGCGAAACGTTTCCTGAATAAAGATTCCCATATGCTGCGTAAGTGTCTCAATCTTCAACTTGTCGTTTTTTCAAACCAATCATCACAACTATTCTACTCTTGATAATTTTTTCCATAACTTTACTGTAGAAGTTAGTGACACAAGTCTGTTATTCAATACTACCTACTGTATTTATTTCTTTTTTAACTTACTGTATTTTCGCTATTTCCCAGACCTCCAGCAGCTGCCTTGTCACAGTATTCAGCTGGTTAAATAAAACTGTACTTGCTGTATCACCCTCAAGAGTTATATTAATTTGTTTACAGTAATAACAGTGAAACAAATCACTAAAAGATTTTGAAAAATATATTCCTCATTACATCAAACTTTCTGATATATTTTGTAAACAACTTGAGAGAGATATTACTTTTATGCTTTAAACATTAATTTGAAAACTGTTGGCTACGACACAATTACAAAAAAAAAAATATAAGAAATTAACTTACGGGATCAATATAAACATCCTTTTATTTCTTACACACAAAATTTATTGAAAAAATTCACTTTGTGACGGTATTTTGCAAATGAGAATTAACATACAATTCCTATATGAGAAGTTTAATTTCAAGGAATAAAAATACTGTAATAAGGTAGAATAATAAGAGACATTATTCTTAACTTAAGAAAGATGAGAGTAACTTATTTATGCTGCAATACGTCAGCACTAAAATGAAAAATGTTTAGACATAAACTTTCTAATTCACTTTAAACTAGCTTTGGCAGCGTAAGACTATGCCTATCAGATTGTCGTAAAAACCAAAAGGAGGCAGACATATCTAGTGAAATGGGCATATATAAACAGTATTCTCTGACCCGCCTTGAAATATTGGTAGTAAAGCTCACAAACGGTTGACTCATAATAACCTTATTACCTCCCCTGTGCACTGCATTCACAATTTTACCCTTCATGAGATATTTCTGGACACACAAACACACACACACACACACACACACACACACACACACAAACACACACACACACATACACACACACACACACACACACACACACACACACACACACACACACACACACACACACACACACAGCCAACACATACCACAATCCACACTTACAGGCCCCACCCCATAATATGCTGTAGAATCCCACAGCACATGACCAGCGCCCCCACCCTCACAGATCTCTCAGAACACAGCATTGGAGAGGAAACTGAAGGTATGGTTCACCAACGCTGATGGAATAAGGAATAAGTGGGCGGAGTGCCATGAAAGAATCAAAGAGGCGTCACCGAGCATCATAGCTCTCACCGAGACCAAGCTCACAGGAGTGATAACGGATGCCATCTTTCCAACAGGATATCAGATCCTTAGGAAAGAAACCAATGGAATTTTGAAGAGCTGAAGAGAGGATGCAGAGGAGAAGCAAGAGATTACATAATAGGAACACTTCAGTCTGGAGATCCCAAGGTGGTAATTGCAGTGATGTATAACTAACCACAGACCAGCAGGAGGCCAAGGCAAGAGTATGATGAGAGAAACAGAGCGATGGTTCATACACTGGCTGAAGTGTCCAGAATCAGTAGCGTTGCCCTGTTTGCAGGGCAAAGCTACTGATTATGGGTGACTTCAGACACACAGAAATTGACTGGGACAACTTGGAACCACATGGGGACCCAGAAACGTGGAGGGCTAAGGTGATGGAGGTGTTACTGGAGAACCTCATGTACCAACACGTAAGGGACACTAACAGAGAGAGAGAGAGAGCGAGAGAGAGAGAGAGAGAGAGAGAGAGAGAGAGAGAGAGAGAGAGAGAGAGAGAGAGAGAGAGAGAGAGAGAGAGAGAGAGAGAGAGAGAGAGGATGTACCAGCAAGACTTGATCTGGTATTCACCTTGAGTAGTGCAGATATTGAGGACATCACATATGAAAGACCCCTCTGGGCCAGTGACCACGTGGTTCTGAGCTTCGAATACACAATAAAGTTACAAATGGAGAGAGAAGCAGGAAGGGCAGGACGAACGAAGCCAAACTTCAAGAGAGGGGTCTACAGAGGCAAGAAGAATTTCCTGCGTGAGGTGCAATGGGACAGAGAATTGGCAGGGAAGTCAGTAAATGAGACGATGGAATGTGTGACAACAATATGCAAGGAAGCTGAGATGTTTGTATCCAAGGGTAACATATATAACGAGACGGTCAGGATGAGCCCTTGGTTCACTCAAATGTGAACAGAGGCCAAAACCAAGTGTGCAAGAGAATGGAAGAAGAATAGAAGACAAAGGACCCAGGAGAACAAGGACAGCAGTCGTAGAGACAGAAATGAATATTCACAGGTAAGAAGGGAGGCGCAACGACAATACGAATATGACATAACAGCGAAAAACAGATCTGACCTGGAGCTGTTGTACAGCCACATCAGGAGGAAATCAACAGTCAAGGACCAGGTAATCAGGCTAAGGAAGGAAGGAGGAGAGACAACAAGAAATGACCGTGAAGTATGTGAGGAACTCAACAAGAGGTTTAAAGAAGTGTTCCCAGAGGAGTGTTACGACTTAATCTTCACCGTAACACTAGGGGCACAAATAACTCCATTTTTTTGTTAGTTTTATTTTATTACCAATCATTTAGCTTCATTGGTATTTGGTTAGTGAATTAAAATAACCACAAGCAATTATAAATGAAATACTATACAGCAAGAAACCCGTGTTCAGTGGTCAGTCGTCACGTGAGGTCACAGACCCTGAGCTGCTTTGGGGATTAGCGTGGACGGTTACAAAGCATGGCTTGCTTCTGCAGTGTTTTAAAAACTGAGTTTGGAGAGTTGAAGGAGGAGGTCTTGCTTCTCCAGGAGGAGATTAGGAGGCTGAAGGTCCACCTCAATGGGCCTGGGAGAGAGTGTGAGGTGGTTGGAGATGTGGGGAATGAGGCTTCTAGCAGTGAGGTGCAGTCTGTCTCTCACTGTGAGGAGGCTGTAGGTGGGGAGGTAGCAACGGGTACCAGCAGTGAGGTGCAGCCCAGCACCTGCTACAAGTGGCGAGTTGTTCACAGTAATGGGAGGCGCATCAGAGTAAGGAAAGTTAAGAGTGAAGATCTGAAGGTAGGAAATCGCTTCTCTGTTCTCCAGGATGAATGTACTTCAGTGGCCAGTGAAGGTAAGGGTACTACTGCCCCTGCTAATGAAGGTAAGCGCATTCTTGTGGTTGGTGACTCTCAGGTAAGATATGTTGACCGTGCTTTTTGTAATAGGAATAAGAAGATGAGAGATAGAGTGTGCTTCCCTGGAGCTGGTGTTGGGGACATTGTCAACAGACTGGATAATATCATGTCAGGTAATGGGAACAAGCCCATTATCTGTCTCAGTGCTGGTGGAAATGATATTGGGAAGGGTAGGAGAGAAGAGCTGCTAGATAAGTACAGGTCAGCTATAGATTTCATTAAGTCTAAGGGAGGGATCCCAATCATATGTAGCATCTTGCCTGGAAGGGGAGTAGGAAATGAATGGTTGTCTAGGGCAATTGGTGTAAATTGCTGGCTAGACAGATACTGCAAGGAACTTGCAATCCCATTCATTGACAACTGGAACAACTTTTATGGCAAACATGATATGTATGCAAGGGATGGGGTTCATCTCTCTGGGGCAGGGGTGGTAGCACTTGCAGACTCGATTGAGAAGGCCATTGGTGAAATGCCTATGATTTTAAACTGATGGAAGATAGAGGTATGGGTGTGTGTGGGAAACAAGCAGGTTGCAACACTAGGGTTGGAAACAGTAAATGTATAAAAGGCATTCAGCATGAAGTTATAAATAAAGACAATAGAACAGGTCAGAAAACAAAGGGGGACAGCAGAGGGCAGCAAGGGACTAGCTCCCTTAAGGTTTACTATACTAATAGCAGGAGTGTTAGAAATAAGATAGATGAGCTAAGATTAATTGCAAGTGCAGGAAACATAGATATTATTGCTATAACAGAGACCTGGCTCAATCTGAAAGATAGAGAGATGCCATCTGAATGTCACATACAAGGCTATAAATTATTCCACACTGACAGGGTCAACAGGAAAGGTGGTGGAGTAGCGATGTATGTCAGAGACAATTTAAATTGTTGTGTTAGACAAGATATTAAATTAGAAGCGTCAGCCACTGAATCTGTTTGGTTACAGCTTCTCGAGGGCCGAGAAAAACTAATTTTGGGTGTGATTTACAGGGCCCCAAATCTTGATAGGGAGTGCAGTAAACTTCTATGGGACGAAATTCGTAAGGCATCTACATACGAAAATGTTGTGCTAATGGGAGATTTCAACTATAGACAGATTGACTGGAGCAATTTGACAGGAAATTTAGAGTCGGGTGACTTTCTTGATACGATCCAGGATTGTTTTTTAAAACAGTTTGTGACAGAGCCAACTAGGGGAAATAACCTCCTTGACTTGGTTCTTGCCAGTAGGGAAACACTAATTAATAATCTTGAGGTTAATGATGAGCTTGGGGAGAGTGATCACAAATCACTCAGTTTTAACATATCATGGAATTCCCCTAATAATGGCAATCAAGTCTCCGTCCCTGACTTTCGCTTGGCTGATTTCATAGGACTGAAAAATTACTTAGGTGGGCTGAACTGGAATGACCTGACTAGGGGTCAGGTAGGTGGTGATGGTTGCCGATATGATGCTTTCCAGGGCATAGTTCTAGCTGCTCAGTCAAATTATGTTCCAAATAGGGAAATCAGATCAAACAAAAATGATCCTAAATGGATGAACAATAGATTAAAATATCTGATTGGTCAAAAGAGAGGCATATATAGGCAAATCAAAAGAGGAGAGGGGCAATTAAGAAATCGATATATTCAGTTAAAGAGAGAAATAAAAAAGGGAATTAGAAAAGCAAAAAGAGATTATGAGGTTAAAGTTGCAAGAGAATCGAAGACTAACCCAAAAGGATTCTTTCAGGTATACAGAAGTAAGATCAGGGACAAGATAGGCCCACTCAAAAGTTCCTCGGGTCAGCTCACTGACAGTGATAAGGAAATGTGTAGAATTTTTAACACATACTTCCTCTCAGTTTTTACACAGGAGGATACCAGTGATATTCCAGTAATGATAAATTATGTAGAACAGGACGATAATAAACTGTGCACTATTAGGGTCACAAGTGACATGGTCCTTAGGCAAATAGATAAATTAAAACCTAACAAATCCCCAGGCCCTGATGAACTGTATGCAAGGGTTCTAAAGGAATGTAAAGAGGAGCTTAGCACACCTTTGGCTAATCTTTTCAACATATCACTACAAACTGGCATGGTGCCAGATAAGTGGAAAATGGCAAATGTGATACCTATTTTCAAAACAGGTGACAGGTCCTTAGCTTCGAACTATAGACCAATAAGCCTAACCTCCATAGTGGGAAAATTTATGGAATCAATAATTGCCGAGGCAGTTCGTAGCCACCTTGAAAAGCATAAATTAATCAACGAATCTCAGCATGGTTTTACAAAGGGACGTTCCTGCCTTACGAATTTATTAACTTTTTTCACTAAGGTATTTGAGGAGGTAGATCATGGTAACGAATATGATATTGTGTATATGGACTTCAGTAAGGCTTTTGACAGGGTCCCACATCAGAGACTATTGAGGAAAATTAAAGCACATGGAATAGGAGGAGAAATTTTTTCCTGGATAGAGGCATGGTTGACAAATAGGCAGCAGAGAGTTTGCATAAATGGGGAGAAATCAGAGTGGGGAAGCGTCACGAGCGGTGTTCCACAGGGGTCAGTGTTGGGCCCCCTGCTGTTCACAATCTACATAAACGACATAGATGAGGGCATAAAGAGCGACATCGGCAAGTTTGCCGATGACACCAAAATAGGCCGTCGAATTCATTCTGACGAGGACATTCGAGCACTCCAGGAAGATTTGAATAGACTGATGCAGTGGTCGGAGAAGTGGCAGATGCAGTTTAATATAGACAAATGCAAAGTTCTAAATGTTGGACAGGACAATAACCATGCCACATATAAACTAAATAATGTAGATCTTAATATTACGGATTGCGAAAAAGATTTAGGAGTTCTGGTTAGCAGTAATCTGAAACCAAGACAACAGTGCATAAGTGTTCGCAATAAAGCTAATAGAATCCTTGGCTTCATATCAAGAAGCATAAATAATAGGAGTCCTCAGGTTGTTCTTCAACTCTATACATCCTTGGTTAGGCCTCAATTAGATTATGCTGCACAGTTTTGGTCACCGTATTACAGAATGGATATAAATTCTCTGGAAAATGTACAAAGGAGGATGACAAAGATGATCCCATGTATCAGAAACCTTCCCTATGAGGATAGACTAAGGGCCCTGAAACTGCACTCTCTAGAAAGACGTAGAATTAGGGGGGATATGATTGAGGTTTATAAGTGGAAGACAGGAATAAATAAAGGGGATGTAAATAGTGTGCTGATAATATCTAGCCTAGACAGGACTCGCAGCAATGGTTTTAAGTTGGAAAAATTCAGATTCAGGAGGGATATAGGAAAGTACTGGTTTGGTAATAGAGTTGTGGATGAGTGGAACAAACTCCCAAGTACCGTTATAGAGGCCAGAACGTTGTGTAGCTTTAAAAATAGGTTGGATAAATACATGAGTAGATGTGGGTGGGTGTGAGTTAGACCTGATAGCTTGTGCTAACGGGTCGGTTGCCGTGTTCCTCCCTTGAGTCAATGTGACCTGACCTGACTAGGTTGGGTGCATTGGCTTAAGCCGGTAGGGACTTGGACCTGCCTCGCATGGGCCAGTAGGCCTTCTGCAGTGTTCCTTCGTTCTTATGTTCTTATCTTACATTCAAATTCTCATTAACGGAGTATGATACAAAAATTTCAATTAATAATCTACTAATCTCACCATTTAACTCTTTTAGAAATGTCTAGGGTAACGAAATAGTTATCTTTCATAAAGGACATGAATTACCAGACTTCAGGAAACTAATGGCAAAGGCAAGACAATAGACTTGGTATAAAGTTTTAGTTTAAGCTAGGAGCTTTGGGTTGAAGACCCGTACCGAGTCAGAGCTAGGAGCTGACTGACTCACTCAACTACTTCATAGTATGACTTCAGCTCTGCCAGAAGACCCGTACCGAGTCAGAGCTAGGAGCTGACTGACTCACTCAACTACTTCATAGTATGACTTCAGCTCTGCCAGAAGACCCGTACCGAGTCAGAGCTAGGAGCTGACTGACTCACTCAACTACTTCATAGTATGACTTCAGCTCTGCCAGAAGACCCGTACCGAGTCAGAGCTAGGAGCTGACTGACTCACTCAACTACTTCATAGTATGACTTCAGCTCTGCCAGAAGACCCGTACCGAGTCAGAGCTAGGAGCTGACTCACTCACTCAACTACTTCATAGTATGACTTCAGCTCGGCCAGAAGGCGACGCGTGGCGTCAATTCTAGAACCACCAATTGGTCACTACAGTAGTGGTTACACATTCGTAATACCTAACCTAATAATAATATAATATAATATTATAATTATAATAATCATGGGGAAAGATATAATATAATACAATATAATACAATGAGAGTACTGTTGATGATTCATACTGTACCCGATAATAATATATAGTCGAACCTGCTTTATCTAGCTAGTAATAAAGTGGTTCGCGATATATTATTACAGAACTTATTTTAACCAGGCCTTTTATTTTTGTATATAATGGAGTGAAGTAGGGGCGCGTAACAAGGAGACAGAAGGGACTCCAGAAAGACAGAGAGGTGGTGTACACAGTCAAGTGTTGTATACAATACATACAACCGAGAAGGAAGTGAAGAGGCTGCTAAGCGAGCTAAATACCTCAAAGGCGATGGGACCAGATAACATCTCTCCATGGGTCCTGAGAGAAGGAACAGAGGCCCTATGTGTGCCACTAACAACAATCTTCAACACATGTATGGAAACAGTGCGACTACTTGAGGTAAGGAAGACAGCAAATATTGACAGAAGCGAAGCACTAAACCATAGACCTGTGTCACTGACATGTATAGTATGCAAGGTCATGGAGATCACCAACACGGTTTCAGGGACGGGAAATCCTGTGTCACAAACCTATTAGAGTTCGATGACAGCGTGACATCAGTAAGAAAAGAGAGAGAGAGAAGTGGGTAGATTGCCTTTTTTTGGACTGTGAGAAGGCTTTTGACACAGTTCCACACGTGAGATTAGTGCATAAGCAGGACGACCACGCAGGTATAACAGGGAAGGCACTACAATGGATCAGGGAAGAACTGTCGGGAAGACATCAGCGAGTCATAGAACGTGAAGATGTGTCAGAGTGGGCGCATGTGGCGAGCGGGGTTCCACAAGGGTCAGTCCAAGGACCGGTGCTGTTTCTAGTATATGTGAACGACTTGACGGAAGGAATAGACTCAGAAGTGTCCTTCCTTGTTTGCAGTTGATGTGAAGTTGATGAAAAGGATTAAATTGGGCGAGGACCAGGCTGAACTACAAAGGGATCTGGACAGGCTGCAGGCCTAATCCAGAGACTGGCTCCTGGAGTTCAACCCTACCAAGTGCAAAGTCATGAATATTTGGGAAGGGCAAAGAAGACCGCAGACAGAGGGGAGGGGTCACAGACTACAAACCTCACTCAAGGAAAGGGATCCTGGAGTGAGTATAACGCCGGGAACATCTCCTGAGGCGCACATTAACCAAATAACTACTGTAGCATATGGGCGCCTAGCAAACCTGAGAATAGCATTCCGACATCTCATTAAGGAATCGTTCAGGACCCTGTACACCGTGAACGTCATGCCTGTATTGGAGTATGCAGCACCAGTTTGGAACCCAAACCTAGCCAAGCATGTACGGGAATTAGAGAAAGTGCAAAGGGTTGCATCAAGACTAGTCCCGGAGCTAAGGGGCATGTACTACGAGGAGAGGTTAAAGCTAATCGACCTGATGACACTGGAGGACAGGAGAGATAGGGAGGATATGATAACGACATATAAAATCCCGAGAGGAATTGACAAGGTGGACAGAGACAGGATGTTCCGGAGATGGAACACGGCAACAAGGGGGTAGAATTGGAAGTTGAAGACTCAGGTCAATCACAGGGATGTTAGGAAGCATTTATTCAGTCACAGAGTTGTCAGAAAGCGGAATAGTCTTGGAAATGATGTAGTGGAGGCAGGATCCGTACATATTTTAAGAAGAGGCATGATAAAGCTCATGGAGCAAGAAGAGTGACCAATTAGTGGCCAGCGATGAAGCAGGACCAGGAACTGTGACCCGACCCCTACAACCACAAGCAGGTAAGTGCAACTAGGTGAGGGCAACTAGGTAAGTACACACGCACACAATCACACGTACATGTTCTCTCGTTCCCATACATCACTAATGCTTGCTGGTTGTGGGCTGACTGCTGCAAGAGAAGCTGCAGGTGCCAGTATGTACTCACCTCCAAGTTACATGAGTGAGGTCATATTCTGCTAGCTAGCCTGGCTTGTTACAGCAGAGTGGTAGTTAGTGCCGAGCTGAGTGGCTCTCAGTCACCTATATGAGGGTGCTCTCATACGTAGATGCTTCGATTTCTCTCCTACGGCTGACATAGAGATGCTGAATTCGGGAAGATGGTTCTCTGGATCCAGTCATGATGCAACTATTCCAGGGCCAAGTGTTTCCAACTTCATTTAACTCAAGTAAATATTCATTGTTGTAACTCCTAAGGTTATATCGTGAGAAGACAAATCTTAATTCTTTCCCCAATACTCTGGAGATTTTTTTTTTTTTTTTTTTTTTTTCAAAACTCATGATTATGTCATTTAAATTGTATTAAGAAGAATTAATAACCTCATTCCGCCGAGAAGATGAAACATGTTTCCAAAGTTCCATTTCATCAGTCGTTTTAATAAGTTGATGTTTTGGCCTTTTTTTCACTATTAATGGTCGAAGCAGGAAGTCACTGTGATACTGAACTCACCTCGATGCCATTTACTTTCATCAGTTTTCTGTATTATAAGTTGCTAAATTCTTTAATGACGAGGCAAGTTATTATAGGTCTTTCATTTTCAGCTCTCATTTATTTGGATCAAAATGTCAACGCAGCAATACTTTCAAAATCCTCCAAATATATTCAGATATGACCTAATCCTCACTTGGAACAACACCTCCTAAAAATACTTAATTCATCCTGACATTGGCTTCTCTAATAATTTTATTTCAGTTATCCCTATTGGGTAAAGTTTTTTTTTACACCTTGAACCCAATACATAATTTGTTATAATTAAGTGAACAGGTCTTATCTTTTATCTGTTTGAAAACAATTGTGCTTTTTTGTACATGTAAATGTCTATTTTTGAATGGCACTTCGAGATTAAAATTTAAATTAAAAAATAAAAAAATTGTATACTTTTAAAGCTTACAATGTTTGGTTCACATGTTGTGAAATGTTAATTACAAAGAAGGCACCGACACCATGCCTAACCCTTCTAGGGCAGGGTAGGTGCCTGAGCCCGAGCTTGCAGCTCATAAGACTGTCATTCCCATTAGCCCCCTTGGGGCGGGGATGGCAGACCAGAGAGGCCTAGCTTGTGGCTAGGCCTGGGGACAGTTGGTCCCAAAGATGAGGAGGTACTTGTGCCTCCTCCCATGGGAGACTTAGGTCTCAGACACTCCCTAAAGAGGGAGCCAAGGCCGGGCCACCACTTGGAAAAGGCCCGGGCCGGGAGAATACCAGAGTATCTTTAATAATAATAATAACAAAGAAGGCCACTAGCATACTTAGGCATTTCGGGCATACTTAGGCATGAAGTAACGAAATTATTCATTAGCTTAAGCTTCTCAGTTTTCATATAAATGTGACTGGTAAATAAATATTATCTGTCATATAGGAACATGTGTATAATAACATAATTCGTGATGAATATATTAATGGTAGGAATTAACTATCTCGTTGTCCAAGCTGCAGTCAGAAGCACTCCCGTAGAAGCCGCCAGTTAGCTTCTGCCTGTCTGTTTACTGAGTGGCTTACTGGCCTAGTGTAAGGACTCCCTCGCCATGGGCACAAACGCCACCCATTCTGTGGTTTGTTTGTAATCATGTTATTACGATTTCGTGAGATAAAAATTATATCGTTTCACGAAAGTATATTCAAAGTATATATCATAAATGTTTATGCGCCAAGTTTGGCTCTTCTGACTAATCAACAGTTAATAATAATCTTAGTCTATCACTCATTTCCCTTTAAAATTTATTCTTTCTATTAATGAACAGAAAAACCGTAAGTCAAAGATAGTAAGCAAAGAAAAAAATAGACAGAAATAGGAAAAAATGTAACAAGAATCGAATAATAGGATTTAAACATTTGAGGTTTGTAATTATTGTGTTAATCTCAGAATTTTAATTACGTAATACCTGAAGATTACCTGGAGAGGGTTTCGGAGGTCAACCCCCCCGCGGCCCGGTCTGAGACCAGGCCTCGTGGTGGATCAGGGTCTGATCAACCAGGCTGTTACTGCTTGCCGCACGCAAGCTAACGTACGAACCACAGCCCGGTTGGTCAGGTACTGACTTTAGATGTCTGTCCAGTGCCACCTTGAAGACAGCCAGGGGTCTATTGGTAATCCCCCTTATGTATGCTGGGAGGCAACTGAACAGTCTTGGGCCCCTGACACTTATTGTGTTATCTCTCAATGTACTCGTGGCTCCCCTGCTTTTCATTCCAGTTCATTTGTTGGCAATGAATTAAATAACCTTTATTCTGCCTAAGAAGCCGGCTAGAAGCTACATGTAAGTAGTGTGAAGGACGTAACCAACGACAAGGATGATCTTGGGAGTGAATGTACGTCACTGTCAAGATCACTTTTTCTTAAACTCGTATTACAGTTTACAAAGAAGGAATGAAATAGAAAGCGTATTGCTCTATACTTAATTTTTATTCAATTATAAATTAATTCAATGTTGTTTATTCAATAAATCATCATAGAACATCCATAGAGCCAAAAGTTTGTATCAGATTAATATTCTGTGGCAGTTCTTCGACTCCTCACACATGTATATTGTAACACAGGAAGAGTTACTCTGGGTCTCACAGATATTCATCGTTCTGGACACCATTTTTTCTACCTCACCTGCCCTGAGAGGTAAATTCATTCAACATATAATTTCAAATCATGTCAAGTTATATTTAAAGAGGTTCACTAATTTAATATTACAAGTATAAGGAACACCAAACTTCGAATTAGGGGAGAACTGAGATTCATATTTCACAAATAATTAGACTTCATTGCCTGGAAAAGTAACTAACCAGAACTATTATCCATGCTCTCCTGTTTGAGATATTTTTCTGAATGTATTTTGATATGACACCAGGTTTATAAACTTGATAATCTCCATCCTCCTTCCTCACACCTACTGAATAATACATAAATAACACGCACATAGAAGAGAGGAGCTTACGACGACGTTTCGGTCCGACTTGGACCATTTACAAAGTCACAACGTCGTCGTAAGCTCCTCTCTCCTATAATAATAATAATAATAATAATAATAATAATAATAATAATAATAATAATAATAATAATAATAATAATAATAATAATAATATAATAATAATATCTTTATTTACTACAAGTACATGTACAAGGTATACAGTCCTAGCTGACAACAATGACATCCTACTATTATAGGGCAAATTAGGTCAGTGTCCCAGGATGCGACCCACACCAGTCGACTAACACCCATAGACAACAGGTGGAAAGAAACACGTCCAATCTTTCTACTCTGGCTGGGAATCGAACCCAGGCCCTCGCCGTGTGAAGCGAGAGCGTTAGCCACCAGGCCACCAGAGCCCAAGTGCGGGATATTTGTGTATTGTTCACGTCACGGTATTGTGCCTTATTTTGTTACCTTTGGAATATTTGGATTTTCATATATGATACTTAACACAATTTTCCTTCAAGCACATTAATGTATTCAACATTCTTATCACATTTATCGTAGAATAGTTATTACTTTACAATGTAAAAGATTATCAAATTCGTCTTGAGTTGCTGCTCTTTTGTTTTATATAAAATCTCACCTCGATTATACATTCTGCTAATTATTTTATTAACTCTTTTTATTAGTTACTTCATTTCACGTCTATTATTTTCCAACCATCTAAATACTATCTCACATTTTTTTTCACTAAATCCTTCTTTTTTCAAATGTTTTTTTCATCAGATTCAAAATTGATATCGTAGTAAAATCTCTTGGTTCTTGATGTCTCTTGGTTCTTGACGTCTCTTGGTTCCTGACGTCTCTTGGTACTTGACGTCTCTTGGTTCTTGACGTCTCTTGGTTCCTGACGTCTCTTGGTACTTGACGTTTCTTGGTTCCTGACGTCTCTTGGTTCCTGACCTCTCTTGGTTCCTGATGTCTCTTGGTTCCTGACGTCTCTTGGCTCCTGATGTCTCTTGGTTCCTGACGTCTCTTGGTTCCTGACGTCTCTTGGTTCTTGACGTCTCTTGGTTCCTGACGTCTCTTGGTACTTGACGTCTCTTGGTTCCTGACGTCTCTTGGTTCCTGACGTTTCTTGGTTCCTGACGTCTCTTGGTTCCTGACGTCTCTTGGTTCCTGACGTCTCTTGGTTCCTGACGTCTCTTGGTTCCTGACGTCTCTTGGTTCCTGACGTCTCTTGGTTCCTGACGTCTCTTGGTTCCTGACGTCTCTTGGTTCCTGACGTCTCTTGGTTCCTGACGTCTCTTGGTTCCTCAAGTCTCTTGGTTCCTGACGTCTCTTGCTTCCTGATATCTCTTGGTTCCTGACGTCTCTTGCTTCCTGATGTCTCTTGGTTCCTAATGTCTCTTGGTTCCTGATGTCTCTTGGTTCCTGACGTCTCTTGGTTCCTGACGTCTCTTGGTTCCTGACGTTTCTTGGTTCCTGACGTTTCTTGGTTCCTGACGTTTCTTGGTTCCTGACGTCTCTTGGTTCCTGACGTTTCTTGGTTCCTGACGTTTCTTGGTTCCTGACGTCTCTTGGTTCCTGACGTTTCTTGGCTCCTGACGTTTCTTGGTTCCTGACGTCTCTTGGTTCCTGACGTCTCTTGCTTCCTGACGTCTCTTGCTTTCTGACGTTTCTTGGTTCCTGACGTCTCTTGGTTCCTGACGTCTCTTGCTTGCTGACGTTTCTTGGTTCCTGACGTCTTTTGGTTCCTGACGTTTCTTGGTTCCTGACGTCTTTTGGTTCCTGACGTTTCTTGGTTCCTGACGTCTTTTGGTTCCTGACGTTTCTTGGTTCCTGACGTCTTTTGGTTCCTGACGTCTCTTGGTTCCTGACGTCTTTTGGTTCCTGAAGTTTCTTGGTTCCTGACGTCTTTTGGTTCCTGACGTTTCTTGGTTCCTGACGTCTTTTGGTTCCTGACGTTCCACAAGATCTTTACTAATATGATTTTTTTTTGCTCTGTCCTCCATTTATTTTGAGTTGCACTCTTATATTCCATTAAGAAGGGAGGAGATTACTGCCCCGTGACCTGGTGGCAAGAGCTCTGTCTTCACACGTTGAGGGTCCGGGTTCCATTCCCGGCGAAGGGATGGAAACAGTGGGCATTTCGTTACACCGGTTACCCATGTTCACCCGTCAGTAATATTGGGTACCTGGGTGTTAGTCAACGGGTGTGGGTCGCATCCTGGGACAAAACTGACCTAATTTGCCAGAAATGCTCAGCATAACAAGCTGCTTTCTACGCAGTAGTATGTCACTGATGTCAGCTATGGTCTGTATACCTTGTACATGTACTTCCAAAAATGAAGATATTATTATTATTATTATTATTATTATTATTATTATTATTATTATTATTATTATTATTATTATTAATATTAATATTATTATTATTATTATTATTATTATTATTATTATTATTATTATTATTATTATTATTATTCTTATTATTATTATTATTATTATTATTATTTTATGATTTGATAAACTTGTGTAACTCTCATACGAAATATTTCATTAAATCAGATGTACATATATTCCTTATGTTAACACTAATACTGTTCCAACATGTTACTCTCTCCTGCTCATCTTCGTACCTATTAATCATCTTCCAACCTGCCAATGACATCACTCATCACGTTTAAACTTGGTCATCTCCTCCCATTATACCCATAATTACTTTCACTTAAGGATCAAGTCTACCCATCGAACTTTTTCAGATAAAAGACTTGTATCACAGATATAATACATCTCCTTCGACTTGTTCATTCATCTTCTACGTTATTATTTTCTTATATTTTTGTTTGATAAGTGTTTTCCACCTCTTAAAACATAATAAAGGTTTATAGCTCTGTTTAATATTTTTTTTTTTACATTCTAGTCCTCCTGTGATTCCCCCCACACACATACATGGTCATACACTGCTTTTTCTTATGTGAATCATTCATTTCTACAAAGTCCTACTTTGCCCTCCCCCCAGTTTCTGAAAAAAAAATCTCAATAAAATTCTTATAGCAGAATCAAAATTAATTTAAAAAAAAAATAGCCATCTAAGAGCTATCTAAAAGGCAAAATTGAGAGTTACTTCCCACCTGTCGACGAGGTCCGATGAAAGGATCTGACAGTTCTTATTACAAACTCAGGTTATTGTTATGATTCAATCTTTCAGTCACGAGCAGAAAAAGTTATTTGTTTAAAATATTCAAAGATTTCTACTTCAGATATATAAAGATTTAATTATTGTGATAGCTAGTTAAAGTATACGAGTAATAATGTAAATATAAATTCTATTCCTGAGATTTTTTAATAATCTTATTAATAAAGATCACTTTTAGGTCCTACGATTATTAAAAAAAATGAAAAGTTTTTTTTAATAGATAAAAGTCTTGATTTGCAGGAAAATAACTTACACCAAAAAAATAAAAAAATTATTGAGTTCTACAGGTGAATATTTTCTCGACATTTTGGTACAATTAATAATAAACTTCTCTTCCAATCTATATAAATTTTGAAGTAATACTGACTTGTCAGGCGGTGAGGAACATTGTGAAAAAGCTGATGCAATTTAACTGTGTTAAGTTATTATTATTATTATTAACATGGGAAAGCGCTAAACCCGTAGGAATTATAAAGCGCCTGTTGGGGTGGGGATGGAAGGCATTCCGGGTCAGTGCGGGGAACTGGAACACAGATCTAATTCCCCAGATCAAGAACTCCTCACTAGCATCAAGAAAACTCCCAGAGGAAGTAAGAGAGAGAAAAAAAAGATGTGACAGCATATAAATCTTCTGGCAAAAGTGAACAAAAGAAAATGAGTCAAGTTGACGTGAACTTTTAGCTTTATTATTCGTTTATGAAGATCTATTGAATAAAGAAGAATTAAGGAATATAAAGGAATAAAAATTAACTTAAGAGTAATAAGTATCTGTTCCGTTACTTCTTTGTAGACTGGAATATAAGATATTTAACCAAATTTCCGTTTTGGCTGAGTTGTACATTCATTTCAGAGATGTTTATTTCTGGCAATCACATTTACTGCTTAACACTGTCTTGTAATCAGTTTCTTAGACAAATTGATTGGAACAATATGACAGGAAATCTTGAGTCTAGTGACTTTCTTGATACGGTTCAGGATTGCTTTTTAGAACAGGTTGTGACAGAACCAACTAGAGGAGACAATCTGCTTGACTTGGTTCTTGCCAACAAAGATTCACTAATTAATAATCTTGAGGTTAATGATGAGCTTGGGGAGAGTGATCACAAATCACTAAGTTTTAATATATCATGGAATTACCCAGATAACTGCAATCAAATCTCTGTCCCAGATTTTCGCTTGGCCGACTTCATGGGACTGAAAAATTACCTGGGTGGGCTAAATTGGGATGTCCTAACTATGGGTCAGGTAGGTGATCTTGGTTGCCAATATGACGTTTTTCAGAGCATAGTTCTAGCTGCCCAGACAACTTTTGTTCCGAGTAGGGAAATTAGATCTAAAAAAATGATCCCAAATGGATGAACAATAGATTAAAACATCTCATTGGTCAAAAGAGAGGCATATATAGGCGTATCAAAAGAGGGGATGGGCAGTTAAGAAATCAATATATTCAATTGAAGAGAGAAATAAAGAAAGGAATAAGAAAAGCTAAAAGGGATTATGAGGCTAAGGTCGCAAGGGATTCAAAGACTAACCCAAAAGGGTTCTTTCAGGTATACAGAAGTAAGATTAGGGACAAGATTGGCCCACTTAAGAGTAACTCTGGTCAGATCACTGACAGTGATAAGGATATGTGTGAAATTCTCAATACCTACTTCCTCTCAGTTTTCATCCAGGAAAATACTAGCGATATTCCTGAAATAATAGATTATGTAGAACAGGATGATAATAAACTATGTACAATTGCGGTAACTAGTGACATGGTCCTCAGACAAATAAAGAAACTAAAGCCTAACAAATCCCCAGGCCCTGATGAACTGTTTGCAAGGGTGTTAAAGGAATGTATAGAGGAACTTAGCATACCTTTGGTTAATCTTTTTAACATACCACTACAAACTGGCATAGTGCCTGATAAGTGGAAAATGGCAAATGTAATACCTATTTACAAGGCAGTTGACAGGTCCTTGGCTTCGAACTATAGACCAATAAGCCTTACCTCCATAGTGGGAAAATTTATGGAATCAATAATTGCCGAAACAATTCGTAACCATCTTGACAGGCACAGATTGATTAATGAATCTCAACACAGTTTTACAAAGAGGCGTTCTTGTCTTACGAATTTACTTACTTTTTTCACTAAGGTGTTTGAGGAGGTAGATCATGGTAATGAATATGATATTGTATATATGGACTTCAGTAAGGCTTTCGATAGAGTTCCACACCAGAGGCTATTGAGGAAACTTAAGGCACGCGGAATAGGAGGAGAATTTTTTTCCAGGGTAGAGGCATGGCTGACAAATAGACAGCAGAGAGTTTGCATAAATGGGGAGAAATCAGAATGGGGGCACGTCACAAGCGGTGTTCCTCAGGGGTCAGTGTTGGGCCCGTTGTTGTTCACAATTTGCATAAACGACATAGATAAGGGAATAAATAGCGACATAAGCAAATTTGCTGATGACACCAAAATAGGCCGTCCAATTCATTCTAATGACGACACTAGAACACCCCAGGATGATTTGAATAGACTGATGCAATGGTCGGAGAAGTGGCAGATGCAGTTTAATATTGACAAATGCAAAGTTCTAAATGTTCGACAGTTAAATAACCATGCCACATATCAACTAAATAATATAGATCTTAATACTACTGATTGCGAAAAGGATTTAGGAGTTCTGGTTAGCAGTAATCTAAAACCAAGACAACAGTGCATTAGTGTTCGCAATAAAGCTAACAGAATTCTTGGCTTCATATCTAGAAGTGTAAATAATAGAAGTCCTCAGGTTGTTCTTCAACTCTATATATCCTTGGTTAGGCCTCATTTAGACTATGCTGCTCAGTTCTAGTCACCGTATTACAGAATGGATATAAATGCTCTGGCGGAGGATGACAAAGATGATCCCATGTATCAGAAATCTTGGTATAAACCTTGGTAATAAATACCGACAAGTTGGTTTAGAAAGACACGTAAGCAAACACTATGACATATTTATTAGAAAACGTTTCGGTCCTGGGACCTTGATCACTTCTAACATACAGAAGTAGAAAGACATTATATATATAGGCGGAGAGCGAGATGTGAGTGACGCACTTGACCTGAGGAATGTCATAAGAACATAAGAATGGAGGAACACTGCAGAAGGCCTACTGGCCCATGCGAGGCAGGTCCTTATCAAAACAACCTCTACCTATGATGAGGACGGGTAGACGATGAAATCATGTGACTCCTGTGTTGTTGGGTTGGTGGTTCTTAAGTATCATGTATGCCAATGTTTTTGAAATTTTGTAGTTTCCAGTGTTGCGTTCTATAGTGTCGGTGTCGGCGATTAGTGAGGCTTCTAGGCACCGTCGGCGTCTGAGGTCTGGTTCGGTGAGAACGAGTTGTGCCTCATTCCAGTTCATCAAATGCCCCGTGGAGTCTCTGTGGAGGACACAGGCGTACCTTACATCGTCTCTGTTAGAGGTATTTCGATGCTCATTCAGGCGGACTGCAAGATCTCTGCCTGTCTCGCCTGTTAGGTAAGACACATATGCAACAGTTAGGTATCTTTATTTCGAAACGTTTCGCCTACACAGTAGGCTTCTTCAGTCGAGTACAGAAAAGTTGATAGAAGCAGAAGATACTTGAAGACGATGTAATCAGTCCATCACCCTTAAAGTTTTGAGGTGGTCAGTCCCTCAGTCTGGAGAAGAGCATTGTTCCGTTGTCTGAAACAATATGAAGTTGAAGTGACAGGATGGAGCTTATATAGTGCCAGGAGGTGAGACGTAGGTTGCTTTGGGAGGGCAGGTCCCTCTCAAACCCAGCCGTTCTCACTAGTAGAGGTTGTCGAAGTTGATGGTCTGTACCAAGATACCCTTGTGTTGCAGTGTCTGACAGAATGAACATTAAATCGTCTTCAAGTATCTTCTGCTTCTATCAACTTTTCTGTACTCGACTGAAGAAGCCTACTGTGTAGGCGAAACGTTTCGAAATAAAGATACCTAACTGTTGCATATGTGTCTTACCTAACAATCTGTCGGTATTTTATACCATTTTAATGTTCATTCTGTCTCGCCTACATATTTCTTGGGACAGAACCCACAGGGGATAGTGTAGACGCCTGTTGTAGAAGTTAGAGGTGTGGGGCTGCGTTTCGTAGTGAGGTCTTTGATAGATGATGTGTTTATGGTGGAAACGTTGATGTTACTCATAGCAAGTGCCCGGCGAGTATTCGTGGCAACATCACCACATGGGAGTACTATGAACTGCTTAGGAGGCTGCTCCATGGGCGGTTTGTTCAGGATAGCTTGTGCCTTGAGTCTGCAATCTCTGATGAAGAAAGATGGGAACTGAAGACGTGTAAAGGCTTGTTTTATGTAAGTACATTCTTCTTCAAGAAAACAAGGGCTGGAGATGCGAAGAGCTCTCAAGAAGAAGCCAATGAGGACTCCTCTCTTAGTGCGGGTGTCTTGGTGTGAATAAAAGTGTATAAGATCGTCCTTGTTGGTAGGTTTTCTATACACTTTGAAGAGAAGTTTGTCACTGTCGGGAGATCTGCACAGTAGAACGTCGAGGAAAGGAAGTTTCCCATCATTTTCGAGTTCAAGTGTAAACTTTATTGATGGTTCAACTGCATTGATCTTGTTGAGAAAGTACTGGTTTGGTAATAGAGTTGTGGATGAGTGGAACAAACTCCCGACTACAGTTATTCAGGCTAAAACGTTGTGTAGTTTTAAAAATAGGTTAGATAAATACATGAGTGGGTGTGGGTGGGTGTGAGTTGGACCTGACTACCTTGTGCTGCTGGGTCTGGTGCAGTGCTCCATCCTTGAGTAGAGGTGACCAGCCTGGGTGGGTCATTGAGCTAATCCGGGGTGGGTCATTGGTCTTATCCGTGGGGGGGGGGAACATGGACCTGCTCCACATGGGTCAGTAGGCCTGTTGCAGTGTTCCTTTTTTCTTATGTTCTTATTTCTTAACTTTCACTTTTAGTCAGTTTATTAAGAAGAATAAAGATTACGTAACTCATAGTAAATGAACAGATTACGTAAATGAAATCGTGAGAGTTACGTAAGAAATTCCCTCTTGATGTTTCGGCTTTGTAATGTTACCTTATTATATGATTCTTATTCCCATGGCTTATTTCTGCCTCTTTTTTTTCTTTGCTGATCTTCTTTAAGATTCCCAACATTCATTAAATGATGGAATAAATTTTCACTGGAAGTGCGTGATAAAGTGTCATAACTCGGTGATTAACTCTATAGAGTCAAATTTGTCGTATGATTATCCATGATTAACCTTCTATTGTGCACATTATATTATATTCTTTTGTTATACGAAATAATTCTTTTTTCTGACTTTTGTTTTAGTCTTGTATATGTTTTTGATGAATGAAATTAAGGCTGAGGATGAAAAAATGAGAGTAAGTCATGTTTATGTTTATTCTGCTTAAGTTATCGTAGTATGTGGGGGAGTTTGATACGAGGAGATAGAGCATGGTCTTGTATGGGATAAGGGTGTTGGGAGCGGAAGAATGAAGTAGGGAAGGGGAACTTGATTCGAGGATATGGAACTAGGTGGGTCTTGGGTGGTAGGGGAGAGGGGATAGATGGGATCTTGATCCGAGAAATTTGAGCAAGTTTCATCTTGGGTGGTGAGGGCTCTTGTTTCCAGCAAGTGGATCAGGGGTGAGGGATCATGAGAATGGAAAGGTGTGTAAGAAGAGGGAGAATGGAGTCGGGAGGGTTGCTCTTCTTCCAAGGAGATAGAGCTAAGGGGATAGCAGGTTATGGAGGAAATTTTAGGGACCTTGATCCGAGGACTTGGAGGAGGGGATGTTATGTGAGGGAGAGAGGGAGGGGTGCTTGTGGTGGGGGGGGGAGGTAACAAAGATGAGGGTGGGGGAGGAGGGAGAAAGAGAGAGAACTTGATCTGAGGAGACAGAGCATGGGTGGTCTTGATCCAAGGAGTTGGAAGGTCTTCGATATTAAGAAGTTGGAACCGAAGATTTTGAAGGGGAATACAGGGTGAATATAAAGTGTGGGTTGGAGAGATAAGTGTGCTCTTGATCCAAGGAATCTGAACAGTAATGAAGAGGGTACATGAGTAGAGTAGAGTTACTGATAAAAGTTTGTGTCCTCTTATTCGGCAGAAAACTCCCTCGCAACTCACGACAAACTGCACACTTTAAAAGGCCTATCAGTTGTGGTGTTTTAGATTATTTATTATTTTATTTATCTTCAAAATTTGTTCATCTATGAACACTGAACTACAAACACGCAGAGATCTCAAAAAGTTGAACTAGAATACAGTTAAACTTTCTGTATTCTTATCTATCTTTTTGAAACCTCTGCATATTTGCTGTCCAGAATTCAAATATGAAGAAATTTTGAACATTTGCGATATAGTGAATGATCAAAAGTACCTAAACAAATACATAATTGATAAATATTTTACAGTTGACAGAAATACATTATATAATTCGATAATAAAGCAATCATATTTAACGAAGAATATGTTGGTTTTCCATTACCACTAAAACCTTGATATTCCTTCCTTAAGAATTTTAAAATTAAGGTCGTATTTTTAAATCCTGATACAGTAAAAAATTTGATTAAGAATTCACCAAAAAATGCTGATGGCTTTGGGATAAATGGTTTAAAAAAAAAACGACAATTTGAAGATTGAGACACTTATGCAACATATGGGAATCTTTACTGGACGAAGACCTACTTCCACTAGTGGATGTCATCACTATGACCCCGCCTCCTCATGCTTCACCTCACCTGACTACAATATATAAGCCACGTCTACAGACCTATGCTGTACTTTCTACAAGACTGATAGACTGAACACATCGACTCCAGGCTGAGGGACTGATTACCTCTAACTCCTGCTCTCCTTACACCCTTCTGATTTGTATTGAACTGATGAAGCCACTGTGTGGCGAAACGTTTCCTCAATAAAGATTCCCATATGTTGCTGATGGTTTTGTCAATAAAATTACGCGTAAAAATGAAAAAAAGATTTATTACTGTCAAACTGGACATAACATTAAACTAACAATACAAGAACACAAATATAACATAAGAACTGAACAAAGGTATAACGTTCTGTTCATTCTTATGAGACATTTAAAACACAAAACTAATTTTCAAAAGGCAGAAAAAGCTAAGTCAAACAGCCCATGATTGATAAAAATATATTCTCTTAATTTTTTTCATAAAAAATATTGATTTTAATATGAATCTTACTTAAGGAGTTATATAAATTAAATTAATTAATACTGAAAAGAATTTGTATTGAATTTAAGGTATGCCTATCATGTCAGTCACAAAATACACTGGACAAAATTTTCATTACACTCCCATGCTCAGTATGGTGTGTCAGGTGTCAGGTGTCAGGTGTCAGGTGTCAGGTGTCAGGTGTCAGGTGTCAGGTGTCAAGTGTCAGGTCATATGTCAGCTGATATCTCAATAAGATGTCTGTTATTCTGTTATTTTTACAGTTCCTTGATAATGTTAGAAATTACGAAAACACTTATAAATTCCCTATAGACAGATAGATAGGTAGACAGATAGATAGATAGATAGATAGATAGATAGATAGATAGATAGATAGATAGATATGAGGTTCGGTGTGGAAAACCAATCTTCAGTATCATAAGTTAGGACCAAGACTGTGGTAAACACCATCTTAGTGGAATAAATTTCTTTCTTTTCAATGTTTCAGACGCAACACCATCCATCATTAGAATCTAAAATTACAAAAAATGTTAATCAGTTTTTGAAATCATTTAAAATACCAACTGAAAGTTATATATGAAATATTGTACAAAATAATAATGAAAGTATAGTCAGATATCTTAGATTTGTAATTATAAAGAATAATAACCATGATACCTAATTTAATTTATTAATGGATAAATTAAAGAAATGGTAATTTTTTTGAAGATTTTCTTTAAAATACAAACTTAAGCGAATCTATGAAGCAAAATTATAAGATATTTATGGAAATATTATTTTTACAAATTATTACCAAAGATAAAGTTTATTGATTTCGACCCGTGTTACTTTGGCCCCCTCCCCGTGGGAAGCAAGAAAAATATAACGATGTTTTAACCAAGACTGTTGAGTCTGTGTCCGAGTCGTGGAGTCGGTGTCCGAGTCGTGAAGTCGGTGTCCGAGTCGTGGAGTCGGTGTCCGAGTCGTGAAGTCGGTGTCCGAGTCGTGGAGTCGGTGTCCGAGTCGTGGAGTCGGTGTCCGAGTCGTGGAGTCGGTGGGAAGCAATACTGGAGTTGTCGTTAGAGTCAGTAAAAAGTTCCCACTCCAACTCTCAACAAATTTAAATTGTATAGAATATAAATAATATATGGAAAAAAAATTTCCTCTTTCGCAGATAATAATTTGATCAACAATTTTTATTCAGGATAAATAACATTTTCGTGATGTATTTTATTTTCAAGTTGTCTTCAAATTTTAAAATATTACATATTTAAAATGTGTAATATTTTCAGATTTGAAGAAAGTGAAAAGTAGCAGCAAATGGAGAAAATCAAAATGGCAAAAAAAAAAAAAAAGTGTAAGCAAACCCGGTAATATGAGTGTCAATGATTCTGAAAAAAAAAATGAAATGCAAAAGAGTAATAGTTTGAGTGGTTCTGTAAAAAGTGCATTAATAAGATCCTGTAATATAAAGACACTTGCAGTGTTTACATCGTAGTGTTGCAACCATTTAAGCGGCTCCGTCAACTTTTCTGGCTGCATTCCGCGAGTTGCAGTATTTCTGCCAGACATGAAATATTGCTGCTGTTGTGTCCTGTCACATTCAAAGATGAAAATAAAGCTGATGGTTGCATAAACTTTGTTGTGCTTCACGTTCTTGACACTTATGAAAATTAGATAAGCTTACCCAGAAACAAATATAAATCATTTAGTGCAGTTGTGTGTTCCAAACTTAACTTACATATTTTATTAAATCTCCGGACCAACTACTGGTCACTCACGTACTTTGATATATTTTTATTGCACTCTAACGCAATATCGTTATATCAATATTCCTGTCTAATGTCGATCATTCAGAAGTACTGAATATTAAGATAACTTGTCTGGAACGAGATGCTCAGTAAATCCTAGAAAATTCTAAATATATGCCGTAATATTCCCCTAGCTATGATATAGACAAAATCTGATTCCTAGACCACATAACATGGACATAGTAGCCAATTCTTTATCAAAGACGATTTTTAAAATGACAAGAATAGTATTCAAGGATAAAAAAAATAAGCTTTTGGCCCTGGTTCATGAACTCCTCAAGCCCTTCCATGGACCTCCCTCCTCCAGAGGTACATAGACCTTCGGTTAAGAACCACTGATATACAGCTAACATAAAAGTTAATGATTGTGTTTCCCGAGGGGTTGATCATGTGAGCCGTCATGCCGTGCATGGCGTGCTCCACCTCATGATACCTCAAGCCGCTCACTTACTGATCATACTCCAAGATACAATATGGGCCTCGATAACGTTAAGTGAAAATTTAGCACGAGTCTTTACTCTTCCCCTCATAACTTATAATAAGCCTGAAGATTTATAGCTACCTGTCGGGGTCTGGTGGTATGTTTATAACATACCTAACCATAAGGAAAGTGAAAAGAAATCTGATTTTTTTACACGTACCAATTTTACCTAACCTCATTTCAAAGTCCAACCTTATTTAGGGCATATTACCGCCAGCTAGGAAGCTACCCACGAGAGCCGAGTGACAACCACTCACCTACTTACTGCTAGGTGGACAAAGGCAGCAGTTATAAGAAAACTGTTCGTTATTGTTGAGAGTGTCTTCAAAGATGTTATAGAAGGAAGATACTACGTGGTGTTACTAAGGTATGCCATATGACTGTTTAGAATATGCTGTGATACAAAGTCCAGGGTTTCCCTTCTTGTAGGAAGCATTCTGTAAGACACAATTTCTGTATATTGGAAGGTTCGAAAGTGTAAATAGCTGTAATCAGTAGCGTGGTACAATTTAATATTATGTGAGATTGTATTTTGGCACATAAGGCCTAACATGTAATGTTTCAGCAGCCTGGTTAAGATTATATAGTACATGTCGTGTAACACTGTATGTGTAGGGTAGTGTTATATATTTTAAGTACACGCTGTTGGTTTCCCTTTGCTATTTTAATGTTTCAAGTCACATGTAAGAGTATATGTAAGGTAATATAAAAATGTATATTGATTTTGTGTAAATACATAATTTTAGATAACTGTTGGAGCAGGTATGAATATGAGTTCAAGTAGCGGTGTATGTCATGTATTAATACTGGTATAGGGTATATAGTGTTTGAAGAAGTCTTGGGTGGATTGCACCCGTGTTGAGATATAGAGTATATTATCCTTGTATGCTAGGCAAAGTTTTCATAATTGTTACTTAGAGCAAGTAGTATCCTGCGCTCTTATAGTATGTTATTGTTTTGTTGGTATTTGATGAGGGGGGGGGATCTTTTTACTTCCAGAGCACATATGTACGACTTTATAAATGTACCTTTGGTGGGGGTGGATGTATTGGTTTTAATGGTATGTGGTGAGGTTTTTACCTTTAAGAATTTTGTATAAAAAACGTGGCATAAGATGTATAAGTGTGCTGAGGTAGATTATCTGGATATGTTGTTGGTACACCTGTGTGAAGTGTACCTTTTTCTTTTTGGATTGTGTATACGTATGTTGTACTTTAATTTTGTTGTTACATGTTGATTGGTTTAGCGACATATGTTTACTTCCATGTATAATGTATACTGTATTTTAAATAAAATATAAAAAAAAAAAAGTTATAAGGAAACATGTCTAACATTTTCACTTATGCCGGAGATGGAACCAAGGGAACTTAGCATGTGAGCTGAGTGTGCTACTACCTCCCTCCCTCCCAGTTACACACGGACGAAAGTACCAATAACTGCGGGTATCGGCCAAATTTATGGTATTGATACAACTAAAAAAATATCCGATGTTTTATAAAATATTAATATTACATGTGCTTAAAAATATCAATCATAACACTACCTCACTACTGTCAGTTGCTCATACACTCACTCTCACACACAAGCAGATATACACTCACATACAGTCACACACACAAGAGTACACAGACACACATGGACACACACTGTCTACAAGTGTCTTTGACAACTAGTACTAAGGAGAACTGATTTGATCCTCTGAAAATTATTTAATGATAAACTCTCCTGTGTTATTTAATACCCATTGTGCACTAAACATTCCCTCGAATCTAAACATTGTCAACGATGTTTATACTACATCCTTTACCCGTTACTCTCAATAGGTTAATAATTCGTACACATTCTCTGGATTATGCTGTCTACCATTCTTTAGGAACGTATACGTGCGGTGCCCCTCGGCCTGATCGCTAAAGATTTCGCTTAACACGGCGAGGGTCTGCGTTCGATTCCCATCTAGAGTAGAAACATTGGGCGTGTTTCTTGACAGCGGTTGTCTATGTTCAGCCATCAGTAAAATGGGTACCTGGGTGTTAGTCGACTGGTGTGGGTCGCTTTCTGGGACAAAACTGACCTAATTTGCCTGAAATGTTCAGCATAAAAACGGCTTTTTATTTAGTAGCATGCCATTATTGCCAGCTGTGGTCTGTATACCCTGTACATGTAGTAAATAAATATATTATTATTATTTGTATAAAACGAATGCACTCACCACTCGTAAACAATGTCAACAACTTCTGTAATTTAACATCTGTCTTGATCTCATCTTTAGCAGTTGTTATGCCATCTTCCAGTACCATTTACCTCATGCAATTCCCACATGTTCATATCTGGCTCTTCCTTAATTATATGAGATGTTACAGTACTTCTCGCATTATTTAATATCACCTCAAAAAATTATATCCAATTCACCAGTTTGTCCACCTTCTCATCTAACAAATATTTCAAAATTCCTTAAAAATGTGGGAAATACCACTGATATTTTTAGTTATATATGAGAAGAAAAGTTATTGTTAATACTTTCTCTCATTAATCCTGCAGTTATAATAATGATGTTATAATCTAACGTAGAATTAAATTATATAGAGCAAAAAATAAATATATTTCAGCAGCGGAGCTAAGAAGTAACTTGAAATACAGGGAAAGCATCTCTTACCACTATCCCTCCCAGTGGACCACTATAATGGACAGTGTTGCAGTGGTACACTGCCACCATTTCAACAGTCCTAGAGAGTCAGTTGCAGGACAGTGTTACAGTGGAACACGGCCGCCACTTCAACAGTCCCAGAGAGGCAGCTGCACCTGTCTAGCTACAACGTTAACCTGCAATACATGACCCACTTCCTGAAGCTTCATGTTTAGCAAGTAGTGCTGGCGGCGTTCATGGATATATTCAGTATTTTATGTGACTTACCACCTGACATACAACAGTCATACAAGCTCGTATGTGTGCGTTTGTGTGAATGTGTGTGTGTGTGTGTGTGTGTGTGTGTGTGTGTGTGTGTGTGTGTGTGTGTGTGTGTGTGTGTGTGTGTGTGTGTGTGTGTGTGTGTGTGTGTGTGTGTGTGTGTGTGTGTGTGTGTACTCACCTATTTGTACTCACCTATTTGTGGTTGCAGGGGTCGATTCATAGCTCCTGGCCCCGCCTCTTCGCTGATTGCTACTAGGTCCTCTCTCTCCCTGCCCCATGAGCTTTATCATACCTCGCCTTAAAACTATGTATGGTTCCCGCCTCCACTACGTCGCTTTCTAGGCTATTCCACGGCCTGACTACTCTATGGTTGAAGAAATACTTCCTAACATCCCTTTGATTCATCTGAGTCTTCAACTTCCAATTGTCACCTCTTGTGTCTGTGTCCCTTCTCTGGAACATCCCGTCTTTGTCCACCTTGTCTATTCCGCGCAGTATTTTATATGTCTTTATCATGTCTCCCTTGACCCTCCTGTCCTCCAGTGTCGTCAGGGCGATTTCCATCAACCTTTCTTTCTTAGGACAATCCCCGTAGCTCTGGGACTAGTCTTGTTGCAAACCTTTGCACTTTCTCTAATTTATTGACGTGCTTGACTAGGTGTGGATTCCAAACTGGTGCTGCATACTCAAGTATGGGCCTGACGTAAATTTTATACAGAGTCTTGAACGAATCCTTACTGAGGTATCGGAACGCTATCCGTAGGTTTGCCAGGTGTCCGTATGCTGCAGCAGTTATCTGATTGATATGCGCCTCAGGAGATATGCTCGGTGTTATACTCACCCCAGATCTTTTTCCTTGAGTGAGGTTTGCAGTCTTTGGTCATCTAAACTATATTGTGTCTGCGGTCTTCTTTGCCCTTCCCCAATCTTCATGACTTTTCATTTGGCAGGGTTAAACTTAAGGAGCCAGTTGCTGGACCAGGCTTGTAGCCTGTCCAGGTCTCTTTGTAGTCCTGCCTGATCCTCATCCGATTTGATTCTTCTCATTAACTTCGCATCATCTGCAAACAAGGACACTTCTGAGTCTATCCCTTCCGTTATGTCGTTCACATATACCAAGAACAGCACAGGTCCTAGGACTGACCCCTGTCGAATCCCGCTTGTCACAGGCGCCCACTCTGACACCTCGTCACGTACCATGACTCGTTGTTGCCTCCCTGTCAGGTATTCTCTGATCCATTGCAGTGCCTTTCCTTTTATGTGTGCCTGATCCTCTAGTTTTTGCAGTAGCCTCTTGTGAGGAACTGTGTCGAAGGCCTTCTTGCAGTCCAAAAAAATGCAGTCGATCCACCCCTCTCTCTCTTGTTTTACTTCTGTCGCCTTGTCATAAAACTCTAGTAGGTTTGTGACACAGGATTTTCCTTCCCTGAAACAGTGCTGGTTGTCAATTATACACTTGTTTCTTTCCAGGTGCTCCACCACTCTCCTCCTGATGATCTTCTCCATGACCTTGCATACTACACACGTTAGTGATACAGGTCTGTAGTTTAGTGCCTCATGTCTGTCTCCCTTTTTAAAAATTGGGACTACATTTGCCATATTCCATACCTCAGGGAGTTGCCTAGTTTCAAATGATGTGTTGAAGATCTTTGTTAATGGCACACACCATATCTCTGCTCCCTCTTTAAGGACCCACTGAGAGATGTTGTCTGGTCCCACTGTCTTTGAGGTGTTAAGTTCGCATAGCAGCTTCTTCACCTCCTCCTTGGTTATATGTACCTCATCCAGCACTTGCTGGTGTACCACACTGTTCTGATTTCCTGGAGTCCTACTGGTTTCCACTGTAAATACTTCTTTAAATCTCGTGTTGAGCTCCTGACATACCTCTCGGTCGTTTCTTGTAAATTCCCCATCACCCTTCCTCAGTCTGATTACCTGGTCCTTGACTGTTGTTTTCCTCCTGATGTGGCTGTACAACAGCTTCGGGTCAGTCTTGACTTTCGATGTTACGTCATTTTCATATTGTCGCTGAGCCTCCCTTCTTATCTGTGCATATTCGTTTCTGGCTCTTCGGCTAGTCTCTTTATTTTCCTGAGTTCTCTGTCTTCTGCACCTTTTCCATTCTCTAGTACACCTAGTTTTTGCCTCCCTACACCTTTGGGTGAACCAAGGACTCGTTCTGTTCTTCCCATTATTTCTGTTTCCCTTGGGAACAAACCTCTCCTCTGCCTCCTTGCATTTTGCTGCCACATAGTCCATCATTTCTTGTACTGGTTTTCCTGTCAGTTCCCTCTCCCACTGAATGTCTTGAAGGAAGTTCCTCATGCCTGAGTAGTTCCCTCTTTTGTAGTTTGGTTTTTCCCACCCTATTTCTGCTACTCTCTCCACTTGGAGCTCAACTATGTAGTCGAAGCACAGAACCTCATGATCACTAGCTCCCAGGGGCATTTCATACAAGATATCCTCGATGTTCAAACTACTCAAGGTGAATACAAGGTCCAGTCTTGCTGGTTCATCCTCTCCTCTCTCTCTGGTAGTGTCTCTAACATGTTGATGCATTAGGTTTTCCAGTACCACATCCATCATCTTGGCTCTCCATGTTTCGGAACCCCCATGGGGCTCCAGGTTTTCCCAGTCAATCTCCTTGTGATTGAAATCACCCATAACTAGTAACTTTGCTCCCCCCATGTGTGCTCTCCTGGCCACCTCGGCTAGTGTGTCGATTATTGCTCTGTTGCTCTCATCGTATTCTTCTCTTGGCCTCCTGCAGTTCTGTGGTGGGTTGTACATTACTGTAATTATCACCTTATGTCCCTCAGACTGGATTGTTCCTACTAAGTAGTCCATTTCACCCGTGCCATCCATTCCTTCCATTTTCTCAAAACCTCACTGGTTTTTAATGAGCTGTGTGTGTGTGTGTGTGTGTTTACTCACCTCTTTGCTCACCAATTTGTGGGGTGTAGAAGTCGATTCACAGCTCTTGACCCCGCCTCTTCACTGGTCGCCATTTAGCTCCATTCTCTCCCTGCTTCATGAGCTCTATCGTACCTCTTCTTAAAGCTATGTATGGATCATGTCTCCACTACATCACTCACCGGATGCTACACTTATTGACAACTTTATGACTGAAAAAATGTTTCCTAACATCCCTGTCACTCACCTAACTATATAACTTCAAGTTGTGACCCCTTGTTTCTGCGTCACATCTTTGAAACATTCTCTCCCTGTTCACCTTGTCAATCCCTCTCAGCCTTTTATGTGCCGTTATCGTCATTACTCCTATCCCTCCTGTCCTCCAGTGTCATAAAATTGAGTTCCTTAAAGTTCTCCTCGTAGGATATAACCCTCAACTCCGGGACTAGTCTTGTTGGAAACATTTACACTTTCTCTAATTTCTTGACGAGCCTGACCAGCTTTTTGAATTAATTTCCGACATATATAATTTTTTAGCTAGAAAACGTAAATTACCACACTTGTAATCGAGACTTCTTCTACAATTAAATTTTATAGGGAAAGTGATCTAAATTTATATTACTTATTTTTCAAGTTGCATATGGTGCAGCATACTCCAATATGTGCTTGACGTACATGGTGTACAATGTGTCGAATGACTCCTTACTCAGGTTTCGGAACGCTATTCTTAGGTTTGCCAGGCGCCAATTAGCTGCAGCAGTTATTTAGTTGATGTGCGCGTCGTGAAGTGTATTGGGTATGTGTGTGTGTGTGTGTGTGTGTGTGTGTGTGTGTGTGTGTGTGTGTGTGTGTGTGTGTGTGTGTGTGTGTGTGTGTGTGTGTGCGTGCGTGTGTGTGTGTGTGTGTGTGTGTGTGTGTGTGTGTGTGTGTGTGTGTGTGTGTGTGTGTGCGTGTGTGTGTGTGTGTGTGTGTGTGTGTGTGTGTATGTATGTGTGTGTGCGTGCGTGTGTGTGTGTACTCACCTAATTGTGGTTGCAGGGTTCGAGACTCAGCTCCTGGCCCCGCCTCTTCACTGATCGCTACTGGATCCTCTCTCTCTCTGCTTCCTGAGCTTTGTCATACCTCTTCTTAAAACTATGTATGGTTCCTGCCTCCACTACTTCACTTGCTAGGCTATTCCACTTGCTGACAACTCTATGACTGAGGAAATACTTCCTAACGTCCCTGTGACTCGTCTGAGTCTTCAGCTTCCAGTTGTGACCCCTTGTCCCTGTGTCCCCTCTCTGGAACATCCTATCTCTGTCCACCTTGTCTATTCCTCGCAGTATCTTGTATGTCGTTATCATGTCTCCCCTGACCCTTCTGTCCTCCAGTGTCGTCAGTCCGATTTCCCTTAACCTTTCCTCGTACGACATTCCCTTGACCTCTGGGACTAGCCTTGTTGCAAACCTTTGTACTTTCTCTAACTTCTTGACGTGCTTGACCAGGTGTGGGTTCCAGACTGGTGCTGCATACTCCAGTATGGGCCTAACATACACAGTGTACAGTGTCTTGAACGATCCCTTATTAAGGTATCGGAACGTTATTCTCAGGTTTGCCAGGCGCCCGTATGCTGCAGCGGTTATTTGGTTGATGTGTGCCTCCGGTGATGTGCTCGGTGTTATGGACACCTCACTCCCTGAGTGAGGTCTGTAGTCTTTGTCCACCTAGCCTATACTCTGTCTGCGGTCTTCTTTGCCCCTCCCCAATCTTCATGACTTTGCATTTGGCTGGATTGAATTCGAGAAGCCAGTTACTGGACCACATGTCCAGCCTCTCCAGGTCTCTTTGCAGTTCTGCCTCATCCTCGTCCGATTTAATTCTTCTCATCAACTTCACGTCATCTGCGAACAGGGACACTTGAGAGTCTATTCCTTCCATCATGTCGTTCACATATATCAAAAATAGCACTGGTCCTAGAACTGACCCCTGTGGGACCCCGCTCGTAACAGGCGCCCACTGTGATACCTCTTCACGTACCATGACTCGTTGCTGCCTCCCTGTCAGGTATTCCCTTATCCATTGCAGTGCCCTTCCTTTTACGTGTGCCTGATCCTCCAGCTTCTGCACTAATCTCTTTTGGGGAACTGTGTCAAAGGCCTTCCTGCAGTCTAGGAAAACGCAATCTACCCACCCCTCTCTCTCGTGTCTTACTTCTGTTACCTTGTCATAAAACTCCAGGAGGTTTGTGGTACAAGATTTGCCTTCCATGAACCCATGCTGGTTTTCATTTATAATCTTGTTCCTTTCCAGGTGTTCGACCACTCTCCTCCTGATAATCTTCTCCATGACTTTGCACACAATACATGTCAGAGACACAGGTCTGTAGTTTAGTGCCTCGTTTCTGTTTCCTTTCTTAAATATGGGGACTACATTAGCTGTCTTCCATTTCTCAGGTAGTTGCCCAGTTTCAAGGGATGTGTTGAAGATTGTGGTTAGAGGCACACACAGCATCTCTGCTCCTTCTCTAAGGACCCATGGGAAGATGTTGTCCGGTCCCATCGCCTTTGAGGTGTCAAGGTCGCTTAAGAGCTTCTTCACCTCCTCCTCAGTTGTTCGTATGTCATCCAACACTTGTTGGTATATTCCCTCTTGATGTTCCCTTCTGTGCTGTCTTCCCACAGCCCTTCCTGTCTCTACTGTAAAAACTTCCTTAAATCTCCTGTTCAGCTCCTCACATACCTCCTGATCATTTCTTGTGAGTTCTCCACCTTCTGTCCTTAATCTGATCACCTGGTCTTTGACTGTTGTCTTCCTCCTGATGTGGCTATACAACAGTTTCGGGTCAGTCTTGATTCTCGATGCTATGTCATTTTCATACTGTTGCTGGGCCTCCCTCCTTACCTGTGCGTACTCATTCCTGGCTCTGCGACTGATCTCCCTATTTTCGTGTGTTCTCTGCCTTTTGTACTTTTTCCATTCTCTATTGCACTTTGTTTTTGCCTCCTTACACCGTCGGGTAAACCAGGGGCTCGTTCTGGTCTTCCCGTTGTTACTGTTGCCCTTGGGAATGAACCTTTCCACTGCCTCCTTGCATTTTGTTGCTACATATTCCATCATTTCATTTACTGGCTTTCCTGCCAGTTCTCTGTCCCACTGGACCTCCCGCAGGAAGTTCTTCAACCCTATGTAGTCCCCTCTTTTATAGTCAGGCTTTTCCCATTCTACTCCTGTTATTCTCTCCACTTGCAGCTCTACTATGTATTCAAAGCACAGAACCACGTGGTCGCTAGCTCCTAGGGGACTCTCATACTTGATGTCCTCAATGTCTGAGCTGCCCAGGGTGAACACAAGGTCCAATCTTGCTGGTTCATCCTCCCCTCTCACTCTGGTAGTGTCCTTAACATGTTGGTGCATGAGGTTTTCCAGCACCACATCCAACATCCTGGCTCTCCATGTTTCGGGACCCCCATGTGGCTCCAGGTTTTCCCAGTCAATCTCCCTGTGGTTGAAATCCCCCATAACCAGCAACTTTGCTCTGCTGGAGTGAGCTCTTCTTGCCACCTCAGCAAGTGTGTCCACCATTGCTCTGTTGCTCT
>NC_091325.1:33547951-33585451 GCF_038502225.1 Cherax quadricarinatus | reverse complement strand
TTTGTTAGTGGTACACACAGCATTTCTGCTCCCTCTCTAAGGACCCATGGAGAGATGTTCTCTGGTCCCACTGCCTTTGAGGTATCAAGCTCACATATCAGTTTCTTTACCTCCTATTCGTTTGTGTGTATTTCATCCAGCACTTGTTCGTGTACCTCCCTATTCTGAATTCCTTCAGTCCTTCCTGTCTCCACTGTAAATACTTCTTTAAATCTCATGTTCATCTCCTCACATACTTCTTGGTCGTTTCTTGTGAACTCCTCATTAACCTTCCTCAGCCTGATTACCTGGTCCTTGACTGATGCCTTCCTCCTGATGTGACTATACAGCTGCTTCAGGTCAGACTTGACTTTAGATGCTATGTCATTTTCGTATTGACATGAATACAGAGTATTCATACTGACATGAATACCGAGTATTCATGTCAGTGATATTAGCCTGTAATTTAATGCTATCTACCTTTCCCCTTTTTTTCAATATTTATACTACACATCTTACACAACCTTGTATTAACTATCAGTTAACATAACGTTTCTGTTCTCACTTTGGTAACTCGTTGAGAGGCTAGCCGACCCCTTCACAGGCGAGTACCTAGCTCCATCACTAGTTTCTTTCCCTCTTTTCAAGCTGTGTATAGTCTCTATCTAGTACTTGTTAATGTACTCAATTAATCATTTGTTGTGCTCCTCGCGGATGTCTTGATCACTTTTTTAAAATTCTCTTTCATCTTCAGATTTAATTCCTAGGACTTTCCTCTTGTGTTTCTTCTCATGCGACTGAATAGGATTTCGGTTAGATTTTTGTTTTATCTGTAAGATATTCTCAAATTGTCTCATACACTCTCTTACACATGCATAGTCGTCTCTGTTTATTCTCGCTTCTCTAGTTTCTGCTGCTTTTGTTATCAATCTCTTGCAATTTTATCTTTTGTTTCTTTTACATCTCTGAAAAAAACCTAAGCTCTATTTAATTAAATCGTTGTTTCTTCTACTTTTGTTGTGGGATGTGATGGTGAGGTGTGGTCTAGACCCTTTATATACTGTTATGCAGGGTTCTGCATGACATCGTAATGTACATATAGTGGAGAAGTGTGCCATAATAGTATGAATGTTGTAATTGTAGAGAATAATTTTATAATTCATAACGTGCATTTGAGGGCACTGTAAAGTACTCTAACTGTAATTATAAAGAAATCCTGCTAGGGATTTATTTTCCAAGGGTGTTTGGGTACGCGGGGTAAGCGTGGCTTGGGGCAGTCACGTGGGGTCAGCATGGTGTGGAGGCTGGCGTCGGAGATCCTGTGTATTTAAGCTAAGTTTGTAGTTGTGTACTCCTTTTGTTTAGCTAACCCAAGCCATAGGCTCTTCTATGGCTTACCTGTATGTTCACCCAGGTTACGACATGGTCAAGATGCTGTGGGAGGAGTCAGGAAATAAGAAATGGGGTTTGTAGTGGAGTAGTGACGGCCTGGCGCTGACTAGGCCTAGTGGTTATGGTGGCTGGACCTCCAGCCAGCTGTTTCTTGTGTACCCTCATTTGGGTGCTTAGGATTAAGGTGTTTCTAGAGTGTGTATATAGTGTTATGTTGAATAAATAGATATATTTTCCTAACTGGGAATTTTGCCTAACCCTCTGTTAACCATCCCATTGAAGTAACACATACTGGTTTAGCGCTTTCTGTTTTGACTGGGATAGCCCTGGGTGGCCTGTTTATGTTTGAGATGTGTGTAACTTTTACCTTTGCCCTTAGACAAGGCACTAGCCCCCAGGAATCCCACATTTCTGCGTAACATGGGGGCCTGTCCAGGAGAATTATCAAATTTTATGTGGTAATTCAAGTTTGCAACCTGGAAAATCAATAACCATTCTTTACTGGGTTGGTCAGAGGAAGCATTCACTATAACACTCACACTAAAATGATAATTTAACTTTGTTTGCAATACTGCTGGTTTTTAGGGTGTTATTATTAACTAATACTCTGTGAATAATCTACCTTTCTGTGCCATATTGTTGATTTTTAGGGTGTTATTAATATCTGATAATTTGTGCATAACATACCCTTGCAGGTACAATCTTGCTGATTTTTAGGGGGTTATGTTTACCTAAATTTCTGGGAATAATTTTCCTTTGCAGGTGCAGTAGCTCGATTTTTTCTGCCAGAATTTTCTTGTGTGCAATCCTGTTTAATTTTAGGGAGTCACATGACAATCACTCCTTGTGAATATACTACTTCAGTGTATGTGCTTTGTTATTTTATATCAGTAAGTTCTGTGGCTAATAGCAAGATTTGGTGCTATTGTTTCCCAAAATGGCTGACACTAGTGAAAGTTCTGGGGATGACATGTATTTGGAAGGTGACATTGAATCACATCCCCATGATAGGGACCTGGATAAGGAAGTAGTAATTTTACAAATGAAATTAACCCTAGTTGCAGAAGAAAAGGAACGGTTAAGGATTGAGCGCACAAAGATCCAGAAACAGAGAGCCTTAGAGGAGCTTAGGGCTCAAGAAAGAGCTAAAGAGAGGCAGCTTGCTTCTCACCCAGACACAGACACAAGGGTAGATGTTTTTCATTTGGATAAAGCCATAAAATTTGTGCCCAAATTTCTAGAGAAAGATCCAGACCAGTTTTTTCTGTTATTTGAAAGTACGACCAAATCCCAAGTTTGGCCGGAAAAGGAATGGGCGACATTAGCAAGAACCTAATTAGTTGGTAAAGGGTTACAGGCCATTAGTTCTTTAGAAGGATCTGCCTTTTCTGATTATCATAAACTAAAAGAGGTAGTTTTACTGGCTTATCAAATGTTGCCGGAAAGGTACCGGCAGAAGTTTAGAGGACTAAAGTTTCAGTCAGGACAGTCTTTGGTGGAATATGGTAAGGAGAAGATGTCACTTTTAAATAGGTGGTGTCGCTCAAAGGGGGTGGTAGGCAATTATGAGGATGTAATTACCTTAATTTTGTTAGACGATCTCTTGAGAAATGTTCCTCCTGACCTTAAGGCATATCTTGAGGAGAAGGATCACTATGATTTTAATAATGCTTTAGAGCTGGGTGACAGATTTTTAGCTAACCAAAAATTTGGTAGTAGTTACCACACCCCACATACTAATAATGGTAAGTTTTCTCCACCCACCAATAGGAATTAGAAATTTCAGAGGTTTAAACCACCCATTTATCAGCCTAATAACCACCAGAGCTTTAATAAGCCTAATTTTCCAGTACCTACCCGAGAAGGTTTTAAGTCAGTTGTCACAGGTCCAGGACTAACGGGGACAGGTAGAAAGAGTCCAGTTCCCCAAGATCATGGGCCCCAGCCTATGTCAAGTGTGCAGGGGGCTTTTAAACCTTATCACTGTACATATTGCAATAAACAGGGCCACCTGCAGCAATATTGTCGGAAGATGCTTAGGGACCAGGCTGCAGCAGATGCTTCTCCAGTAAATACACCAGTTACAAATGATATTGCTTGCATTGCAGTCTTGCCCCAAGGTATCCGAAGAAGACCAGCTGTCTTAGACCCTCTGATGAAGGTATATTCAAGCAAGTCTACTGTGGCCTTACACCAAAATGAAGGTAGGGTTACGGGTGTTATGTCTTTGAGGGACACTTGTAGCACATACACCTTGCTTCGCAGGGGTGTATTGCCAGTGTCGGATGACACCTACACTGGATTGGACATTTTTCTTAAAGGGATAACTGGAGTCCCTATCAGGACTCCAGTGCACAGGTTATGGGTAGAGTCTGCATACCAGTCTGGGTACCTACCTGTAGGTATTGCAGAAGATGTACCTTTTGCAGGAGTTGACCTTCTACTAGGCAACAATGTTGTGGGACTCCTCGAAAATGAGGAATGTTTGGTTTTGCAGGACCCGGCTTTACAAGGTGGTAATGACCTAATTGGAGCGACGGTGCCTGAAAATTTTTCAGTGTGCTCTAGGACTAAACAGGGGAACAAGGCAGGAGCTGTGCCTCACTGTGACCCTTCTGCACACTGTAGTGATGGTTTGGGCCTGGGGAGCCTGTTCATTCAGTCTGACCTGCAGGAGACTCTGAGCAGTGATGAACCTGCTCAACCAGAATCTGGTCTTGGTGCTGATGTGGGAAAAAATCCCCTGACTCTGCAGCAGCTGAGTGAGGCCCGGGAAGGTTGTGACCTCCGGAACGCTATTCATTTATCAGCTGTTGCGGAGGATGTGGTTCCCAAATTTACCAAGTGTTTATTTTGCAGAGTTGATCAAATGAGCAAGACTCTTTTTAAGAGGACCTGTGCTGACGTGGCCGCGGCAGAACTATTAAAGTGTTTTTGTCAGTATTTATTACAGATTCTGAAGGAATGGCATTTCAGTGTTAAGACCGGAGAGCTAAATAATCGGTGTTTATTAATAAATTTCTTTTCTAACAGGTTACCAGAGTCTATACCCTTTCTGAATAATTTTGTGTGTGTGGTTTTGAGATTTCTGGTGAAACATTTTTGTCTCTTAGGCTTTGCACAAATCACCCAGAAATCATATTTTATAAAATGTCATGTAGTTTTGAGAGGCCTACTTGAGGTTAAATTTACCAATGTATATCATCCTAGGAGTCAAAGAAATGCACCATGGTTTTCCCAGTCTCTCAGGGCAATGCATGTTTGTTTTACCCAGTACCAGAAGGAGGAGGAGGGAATTCCCCTCCTTTTCATTACCGTGTGGGGAAGCACTCTGGAATCATTAAGTCATGTGCTACGTGAGGATGGTGATGTTTCCCCCGCGGTGTTTTTTCTCAGTTTCAGAAAATGCTTGGCTAAGATTAGGTCGATGGCACTAGTGCACCAGTCTGCCAGTCTGCCCAGGATGACGTGGGACTATGAGGTGGTGCTACACATTCTGGAAGCTGGAGAGATGGGATTGGCATTGGAGCCGGGTCCTGGGAAGGCTATGATGGAACTGTGTGGTGACTTCAAAATGATGGTGGATAAGGTCCCTGAGAAAGATAATGTAAGCAGGAAAATTGTAAGAGATTGTGGAATATTTGGATCTTCTGAAAGACGAGTTGTAGTGTTGGCTCAGCCATGGTGCACCTTAGTGAGAGAGTTTTGGGATGCTGAAAAATGGGGCCATGTTAACCCCTATGAGGTAGAGGTTTCGGAATTTGTGCAACGTCAGCAGGCCTGGCATGATGTAAACTGGGGTGAAATAGGTTCCTTGAAGGAAGTGAAGTGTTTATTTCTAGAGACTGTGTTTGTATCCAGCGAGAGTCGGTGGACGTTGTCTTTTACTGGTCTCACACTAGGTGATACCTTGAACATGTGCACTGACTGCCGCCAGGTACATTTAAGAAATAAGGTTTTGTCTCCTCTTTATGAACTACATGCAAAGTGTGTGAATGAACCGTGGGGGGGTCATCTGATTCCCATGACCATGTGTGCCAAGGACACACCCATATTTGTAACTTTAATATCTCTGCTAATGAACCTTTTGTATGCCATTAACCCTCAAGATCTTTTATGTATAATCCTGAGTTACCCACCCCAGGTTTTGCAAAATGATACAGGGGTTGGGGAAGTCTTGTTGCAGGGTAGAGCAGGGCAAGTAATGCCACTCGGCTGCTTCCCAGCAAAAAGTAACAGGCACCAAAGAAGTTATACCACCATAGAAAAGGAGGCTCTTGTTTTAGTGCTGGCCGTGCAACATTTTGAGGTGCATATATCATCAGTAGTTCACCCTATAACTGTGTATAGTGACTATAATCCGGTACATTTCCTTCACTTAATGAGGAACCACAGTCAGAGACTTACGAGGTGGGCCTTGTTTCTCCAACCTCTTAATCTTGTGATTCATTATGTGAAGGGAGCGGAGAATGTGGTTGCTGATGCCTTGTCTCATATTTAAAGTGCACGATATAGTGCATAGATCACTTATCTATTCTTATTTTGCAGTGATTTGCTGTAGACGAGTAGATGGAACCCTGGACCACCCAAAGGAGAAGGGCAGGTTGAGCTGGAGTTGGAGGTATCAGGATTCCCTTGTGTTTTGTGTGTGTTTTGGGGGTAGTCACATCAAGTGCCATGCCTAGGTAAGGTATGCTACGTTTTTTAGGTGTTGGCTGGGATGCCTCGCCTCCATTTTACGTTGGTATAGGGACTGTTGGACCTAATGTTTTAGTGAATGTGGGGCTGGCGGTGATGCCCTCCACTGTTTGGGCCATGATTCTTGATCCAAGGTGTTTTGGTTCTCCAGGACCTTTCAATTTTTTTTTCTTCTTTTTGGATCACTGCTGGGGTAACTCCAGGGTCCTTGGAATGATATGTAGGTGTTGGCCTGGGAGGTCCACCTTTTGGGGGTCTTCAATGATGACTCCAGGGTTTTACGGCCACAGTCCCACCAACCCCTTATGTGATTATTCACCTGTTGTTTGTGGGGCCTGATATTTTTCCCTCTCCTGTGCTCTCCTGATTCTCGCAGAGGTGTGTCATGGGGAACCAGTTTCGTTTACAAAAAATTGCTATGAGATGGGAGTGATAATGTGATGTTGCTTTCTAAGTAGAATTTAACATGTAAAATCTGTTTTCCTTTTCTTTGAACTCCTGGAAAATATACTTACTGTTTAAAAGTTTTTTTGGTGGCACCTACAGTTTGGTCTGCCTTGCAACATACTGAACTCTGGTGTTACTTCATGAAACGGCATTCCTCAGGGGCACTTTTGTACAAAGTTAACTTGCTCGTTTATAAGTTTGCTTGATGTAATTTAGGTAAAATGCATCAACGCCAGTGCCTGGCCAGCGCTGTTTTGTGATGGTGCCTTTTCCTAACAAAGTTGTCTAAGAGTGTGACTGTGAGCTCGTTTGACATAGAAGTTGATCACTTTTATGTTCGGCGAGTTTCACATGTCTGCAATCTAGTACCTCAGTTTGTTAATATTGCATATTTGTAGTACCAAAAGACCGTGATTGTATGGTGGTCATTCCCCAGTTAGCATTCATTTTGCCCATTGCCTCAGACCTTAATGTGGGAGTTTATTTTCTTTCTTTTTCCTTTTGTCTAGCGGTGTCTGTAGGGACCCCACTAGCAGAGTGAGACCTATGGTCTGGGGGTGGTGGTGTTATGCAGGGTTCTGCATGACATCGTAATGTACATATAGTGGAGAAGTGTGCCATAATAGTATGAATGTTATAATTGTAGAGAATAATTTTATAATTCATAATGTGCATTTGAGGGCACTGTAAAGTGCTCTAACTGTAATTATAAAGAAATCCTGCTAGGGATTTATTTTCCAAGGGTGTTTGGGTACGCGGGGTAAGCGTGGCTTGGGGCAGTCACGTGGAGTCATGGTGCAGTCATGGTGTGGAGGCTGGCGTCGGAGATCCTGTGTACTTAAGCTAAGTTTGTAGTTGTGTACTCCTTTTGTTTAGCTAACCCAAGCCATAGGCTCTTCTATGGCTTACCTGTATGTTCACCCAGTCTCTGACATGGTCAGGATGCTGTGGGAGGAGTCAGGAAATAAGAAATGGGTTTGTAGTGGAGTAGTGACGGCCTGGCGCTGACTAGGCCTAGTGGTTATGGTGGCTGGACCTCCAGCCAGCTGTTTCTTGTGTACCCTCATTTGGGTGTTTAGGATTAAGGTGTTTCTAGAGTGTGTATATAGTGTTATGTTGAATAAATAGATATATTTTCCTAACTGGGAATTTTGCCTAACCCTCTGTTAACCATCCCATTGAAGTAACACATACTGGTTTAGCGCTTTCTGTTTTGACTGGGATAGCCCTGGGTGGCCTGTTTATGCTTGAGATGTGTGAAACTTTTACCTTTGCCCTTAGACAAGGCTCTAGCCAACCAGGAATCCCACTTTTCTGCGTAACATATGTCTTCCTTTGATTCATTACTTTTGTTGTTCCTTGATAATGTGAGTAGTCACAAAAGCACTTGGAATTTCATTATTCTTTCACAATGGTTGTTTTGCATATATATATATATATATATATATATATATATATATATATATATATATATATATATATATATATATATATATATATATATATATATATATATATATATATATATACAACAGATGTCCTAAGGAAGCACGTCCTAATGTTTCCTCCCATAAAGTGCATCGACCGCCGGACCTCAGTGTGAGGTGAGTGCGCAAGCGATCGAGCTATTTAATCAAGTTAATTAATCGAGTTAATTATTCAAATCCTGCCACATGCAGTGAACTATGAAAAAGTTATTGAAATACTTGACGATTCGTAAACAAGCGAAATTTTTTACAAGCATTATCTCTCAGTCCACAGGAGGATTCGAACCTGCAAACTCGGGTGACTCCAAGTAAGTATGGGTGCCTAACTGAAGCTAGACGATCACTCCCGACACTCTTTCGTACTTCAATGCATGTGGCAAGATTTAGTGAAATAGCTTTGAACAAGCCTTGTGCTCTGGGAATGGGGAGTGACCATCTAGCGTCAGACGGCCAGGCGCCTCCTAGCTCACTGATTCTCGGCTGTCTTTTTGTAAGCCTCCTCATGCATACACTTGTAAGCCTCCTCATGGATACACTTGTAAGCCTCCTCATGGATACACTTGTAAGCCTCCTCATGGATACACTTGTAAGCTTCCTCATGGATACACTTGTAAGCCTCCTCATGGATACACTTGTAAGCCTCCTCATGGATACACTTGTAAGCCTCCTCATGGATACACTTGTAAGCCTCCTCATGGATACACTTGTAAGCCTCCTCATGGATACACTTGTAAGCCTCCTCATGGATACACTTGTAAGCCTCCTCATGGATACACTTGTAAGCTTCCTCATGGATACACTTGTAAGCCTCCTCATGGATACACTTGTAAGCCTCCTCATGGATACACTTGTAAGCCTCCTCATGGATACACTTGTAAGCCTCCTCATGGATACACTTGTAAGCCTCATCATGGATACACTTGTAAGCCTCCTCATTGATACACTTGTAAGCCTCCTCATGGATACACTTGTAAGCCTCCTCATGGATACACTTGTAAGCCTCCTCATGGATACACTTGTAAGCTTCCTCATGGATACACTTGTAAGCCTCCTCATGGATACACTTGTAAGCCTCCTCATGGATACACTTGTAAGCCTCATCATGGATACATTTGTAAGCCTCCTCATGGATACACTTGTAAGCCTCCTCATGGATACACTTGTAAGCCTCCTCATGGATACACTTGTAAGCCTCCTCATGGATACACTTGTAAGCCTCCTCATGGATACACTTGTAAGCCTCCTCATGGATACACTTGTAAGCTTCCTCATGGATACATTTGTAAGCCTCCTCATGGATACACTTGTAAGCCTCCTCATGGATACACTTGTAAGCCTCCTCATGGATACACTTGTAAGCCTCCTCATGGATACACTTGTAAGCTTCCTCATGGATACACTTGTAAGCCTCCTCATGGATACACTTGTAAGCCTCCTCATGGATACACTTGTAAGCCTCCTCATGGATACACTTGTAAGCCTCCTCATGGATACACTTGTAAGCCTCATCATGGATACACTTGTAAGCCTCCTCATTGATACACTTGTAAGCCTCCTCATGGATACACTTGTAAGCCTCCTCATGGATACACTTGTAAGCCTCCTCATGGATACACTTGTAAGCTTCCTCATGGATACACTTGTAAGCCTCCTCATGGATACACTTGTAAGCCTCCTCATGGATACACTTGTAAGCCTCCTCATGGATACACTTGTAAGCCTCCTCATGGATACACTTGTAAGCCTCATCATGGATACACTTGTAAGCCTCCTCATTGATACACTTGTAAGCCTCCTCATGGATACACTTGTAAGCCTCCTCATGGATACACTTGTAAGCCTCCTCATGGATACACTTGTAAGCTTCCTCATGGATACACTTGTAAGCCTCCTCATGGATACACTTGTAAGCCTCCTCATGGATACACTTGTAAGCCTCATCATGGATACATTTGTAAGCCTCCTCATGGATACACTTGTAAGCCTCCTCATGGATACACTTGTAAGCCTCCTCATGGATACACTTGTAAGCCTCCTCATGGATACACTTGTAAGCCTCCTCATGGATACACTTGTAAGCCTCCTCATGGATACACTTGTAAGCTTCCTCATGGATACATTTGTAAGCCTCCTCATGGATACACTTGTAAGCCTCCTCATGGATACACTTGTAAGCCTCCTCATGGATACACTTGTAAGCCTCCTCATGGATACACTTGTAAGCCTCATCATGGATACACTTGTAAGCCTCCTCATTGATACACTTGTAAGCCTCCTCATGGATACACTTGTAAGCCTCCTCATGGATACACTTGTAAGCCTCCTCATGGATACACTTGTAAGCTTCCTCATGGATACACTTGTAAGCCTCCTCATGGATACACTTGTAAGCCTCCTCATGGATACACTTGTAAGCCTCATCATGGATACACTTGTAAGCCTCCTCATGGATACACTTGTAAGCCTCCTCATGGATACACTTGTAAGCCTCATCATGGATACACTTGTAAGCCTCCTCATGGATACACTTGTAAGCCTCCTCATGGATACACTTGTAAGCCTCCTCATGGATACACTTGTAAGCCTCCTCATGGATACACTTGTAAGCTTCCTCATGGATACATTTGTAAGCCTCCTCATGGATACACTTGTAAGCCTCCTCATGGATACACTTGTAAGCCTCCTCATGGATACACTTGTAAGCCTCCTCATGGATACACTTGTAAGCCTCATCATGGATACACTTGTAAGCCTCCTCATTGATACACTTGTAAGCCTCCTCATGGATACACTTGTAAGCCTCCTCATGGATACACTTGTAAGCCTCCTCATGGATACACTTGTAAGCTTCCTCATGGATACACTTGTAAGCCTCCTCATGGATACACTTGTAAGCCTCCTCATGGATACACTTGTAAGCCTCATCATGGATACACTTGTAAGCCTCCTCATGGATACACTTGTAAGCCTCCTCATGGATACACTTGTAAGCCTCATCATGGATACACTTGTAAGCCTCCTCATGGATACACTTGTAAGCCTCCTCATGGATACACTTGTAAGCCTCCTCATGGATACACTTGTAAGCCTCCTCATGGATACACTTGTAAGCCTCCTCATGGATACACTTGCTCTAGCTACTTATTACTTTTCAACATTGCAAGGTCTTCAGAAAGTGACGGCATCAACACGGAAGATCTAGAACCATCATTCAGCTCCTCCTGTGGTTGTTTTACATCTGATATCTCTTGTCTGCTATTACTGCAGTATGTATGCATGTACTTATGCATGAATATATGTATATCTTTTTTGTCTATCACTGTATGTATGTATGTATGTATGTATGTATGTATGTATGTATGTATGTATGTATGTATGTATGTATGTACGTATGTATGTATGTATGTATGTATGTATGTATGTATGTATGTATGTATGTATGTATGAATGTATGTATGTATGTATGGATGTATGTATGTATGGACGTGTTGAGATATGGCATTACCAGCTAAGTTTAAAGGGAAACTTAACTCAGAAAGACAGCTCATCGCCTGCACAGCCGCCCCTTCAGACGAGGTCTTGAAAAGCTGTCGAAGTCATCTCTCAACGGGCTGTAAAGAGTTATAATTTGTAAGATTATAAATTACCCCTAGGGGGTGTTATGTCAGCATATTTCATTCACTGATGGCTGACAAACTTACTTGTGTGGACTCAAAAGTCCGCATATCACCGGGGTTTATGATAAGTGACTAACTCACGATTTTATACTAAACTGCGCAGTCAGTAGTAGTACATCATGAGTTAGAACACTTACCTGGGTATATGTATCTGACCCGTAATTACGCCCGGATATCCGTTGAGTTGATTGAAGAATAGTGTTCTTTGAACAATGTCACACTACACTCTGTTGGATAGCAACACTCGTTGTTACACTGTTCATCAATAATTGTTCACACAATATCTCTAAGAAGTTGATCACACTTCTCTGTAAGTGTTTATCGTGTTTTGTGAGACACTTTGTTCACACTAACGCACAGATCGTTCTTTGTTGGTTATCCTGGCGTCAGTGTCACTCTCAGTAGAGTCAAAAGTAATCTGAAGACGCCACAACTCCCCACGCCGTCACTGCCCCCAGCACTAAGGAAAAGCTGACCTAGTATTTTTGCTTCCTTGCCACTTCCTCGATGAAGCAAAGCAGAATGTTTAAATCTTGCTGTCTTAAGCATAGACAACAATGTCCACTATCTTTACTATGGTAATAAAGTGGGAGCAGGATTTTCCTTAATTGTCCTGCTAAGGTAAGAGATGTACTGTCTCTTATTAAAATACACTCTGCAACACTGGACTGCAAGGAGCAGCGGTCGCTTGACCACGTCGCATACTCGTACTGCATCTGCGATCAATTACTCACTGTAGCAGTAAACAAGACGCTTGCCCCTTCTGAGAGGGCTGGGCCCCTCAGGGCTAAAAGGGCTGAAAGGGGCTGAAGGGGGTTGATACCCTCCTCCTGGAGAAAATTTCTCCACACTGGGGGGCGGCAGAGGTTCGCTGCAGGTGAACTATTCATCACTTAACATTAATTTAATTTTCTCACTCGCCACCACTGCTGCATGTCTTTTCTGAACAGCTTTAGTCTGTGTGGTTTCTGGAGAATCACTAATTTTGTTTTCAACACTGTGTAATTCTAACGGCACTAGTTTATTTATTGTCCGCTTATTTACTACACCTTTGCTTAAAACATCAACTGTCCTGATGATTCCATTTTCATCAGGATATATGGTCACAATTTTTCCAAGTGGCCATTGGGACCTCGGACCATCATTGTCGATAATCACTATGTCACCAGGTCTTAAGGACTTATGTTTTTCAGGAACACCAGCTCCATAGAAGTGTTCTCTCAATGAGGTGAGATAGTCTTCTCGCCAAATTTTCTCCCAACGTTCAATCACTTTATTAAGGTGTTTGAATTTACGTCTGAGTTGCTCAGGTTCGAAATAAGAAGGATCCTCTATGATTTCTTCATCATTCATGGGAGGAACAGGTTCGAGCCTTCTGCCATGGAGTAAATGAGATGGACTTAACACTTCTAAATTGTCTAGATCATCGGTAACATAAGTTAGAGGTCTGTTGTTGATTCTATTTTCTATTTCAGTCACAACTGTACGGAATTCTTCTAAGTCTATTCTCTGACGATGAAGAGTCTTCCTTAAACAACGTTTTACAATGCCGATCATTCTTTCATAAACTCCGCCGTGCCATGGAGACTTAGGAGGAATGTATCTCCAACGACAACTGCGTTGATTCAGCATCTGTTGTACTTCTGATTGATCAAAGATCTTGCTTATATAAGCAGCACCAGCAACAAAGTTCGCTGCATTATCTGAAATCATCAGTCTGGGACACATCCTTCTGGCTGCAAACCTTCTGAATAATTTGATAAAGGTTTCAGCAGACATGTCAGTGGCTACTTCTAGATGTACTGCTCTAGTCGTAGCACAAGTGAACAAACAGATGTATACCTTGATGGGAACTTTGTCAACTGTTTTGGTTAAAATTATTGGTCCAGTGTAATCTACACCTGTCACCTCAAATGGAGTAATATGACAAACTCTTTCAGAGGGATATGGAGGTGGACCTGGATACTGACATACTCGCATATCGTAGTGACGACAAGTAATACAGTCCTTTATTTGTTTTTTCACACTTTGTCGACCTTGAGGTATCCAGTAGGATTGTCGTATATGACAAAGTGTGTCAGCTACCCCACCATGTAACACGTTACTGTGGGCGTTTTGCACAATCAGTTTTGTTAGCCAATGATTCTTGGGGATCAATATTGGATGTATGGCTTCTTTAGGTAGTGAAGAATTATGAATTCTTCCTCGACATCTTATAATCTTTTCTGAGTCGAGATAAAGTCCTAAAGAATTAATCATAACAGGTTTCTTTGGGGATTTATCTTGTGTTTCTAGAAATTTATATTCTGTAGAGAAAACATCTTTCTGTATTAGTTTCACCCAGTATTTAATGGGTTCAAGACATTCATAATCAGGTTTTATTCCTTTAATGAATTTAAAGACAAGAGCTGTAACTCTTAAGAGTTTACCCAAAGATGAGTATTTAGATCCATCAATGACTATTTCTGTTGTGTCTGCAGTATTTACACAACTTATTTCTGCTGTGTTCAAGCAGACTGTTTCTTCTGGCATAATGTGAGCTTTTTGCTGAGGCCAGTTATTTTCATTAGAGAGCCAGTTCGGTCCGTGGAGCCATAATTTATTATCCACAAATTTCTTGAGTGGGACACCACGTGACAACATGTCAGCTGGATTCTCTTGGGTAGAGACGTGGAGAAAGAGATAATCTCTCTGCATCTCTTTTATTTCTGCTACTCTGTTCTGTACATAGACCAACTTACTCTTATTATTTCTTAACCACTGGAGAACTGTTTCATTATCACTCCAGATCACGGTTTTTTTCAATAGTGAGTTAATCAAGTACTTTGTCGATATAGACAGCTAATTTTGTACCTACATAGAGTGCTGTCAGTTCCAATTGTGGTACAGTTCTGACCTTCAAGGGTGCTACCCTGGCCTTTGAAGTAATTAGTGTACTTCCTTCAGCATTACTCATGTAAGCTACAGTGCCATAACCTCTGGTTGACGCATCACAGAACACATGTAATGTGCACTTGTTTCCCTCTTGACCTATTTGTCTGGGAAATTTAATTTGATGAAGTTGCTTAAACTCCCTGGATATTTCAACCCATGCGTGACTCATTTCTAGAGGCAAGTTCTCATCCCATCCAATTTTGAGCTTCCATGCATCTTGCATAAGCATTTTACCTTTTATGGTAATTGGTGAGACGAGTCCTAAAGGATCAAAACATTGTGATACCTCTGACAGTAAACTACGTTTAGTGAGTGTACTGCATGATTTATTGTTTATCCTTTTGAGACTCAAAGTATCTTCCTGTGTGTTCCAATTAAGTCCCAGCATATTGTTGCAATCAGGAATTTCAGTTTCAGGGAAATCTTCTTTGATAAGTTCCCTTAATTGCTTTGAATTTGTATTCCACATCCTTAGAGGCATATTTGCTTCTTTCATCTTCTTGTTAGCTTCTCTGTATAAGGATTTCAAATTCTCCTCTTTATTCACAGTACCTTGAAGATTGTCCACATAGAAACTTTTCTTTAAGACTTCTTTGAAGGGACTTTCAGATTTCTTCAAATGTGTATTTAGAGTAGCTTCTAGTAAGAATGGAGAGGATGTTGCACCAAATAATACTGATTTGAAACGATAAGTTTTCACAGGACTTTGAGGATCATGTGGATTTTCAGGCCACAAGCATCGAGTATAATCTCTATTTATTTCTTGTAGTCCTACTCTTAAGAAAGCTTTGGAAATATCAGCCGTGTAGGCATATGGGTTTGTGCGAAATTTCATAAGCACGTCTCCAAGCTTCTCAGTTAGTGAGGGTCCGGTCATCAGACAGTCATTAAGACTTGCTACATCTTTTGCACGTGCGCTGCAATTATGTACAACACGTAGTGGAATGGTTTCAGAATCTTTTCTGACTCCATGGTGCGGGAGATAATGAACGTCTGTCTTCAACTTATCTTCGACTACTTCCTCAGTGAATTTATTGTCCAACTGTTCTTGTATGATATTATCATAGACAGTCAGTAGCTCTGGATTCTTCCTGAGCTCATGTATTTGTGCTTTCATCTGTCCGAAAGCCATGCGATAATTGCTAGGTAGATGTGGTGGATTTAATTTCCATGGTAACCTAACCCAATACTGTCCATCTTTATATTTGACAGTGTCCAAATATTGGTTATAAGTCTGAGACTCTTGTGGGCTTGGTTTATTTACATCAATACCTATCGCATCTAAATCCCACAACTTATCAACTGGTTCATTCATTTCTTCCAGTAATGATAAATTTTGCTGTGGTACATGATCAGCGGTTATTCTCGTAACTAGTACATTTTCCACTGAATCAATATCAGCTTCTTTCCCGCTTTGAGAGGGAATGGGACCACATATCATGTGGCCTCCTGCTGTTTTCAGCAAGTGAACGTCATGTTTACTTACTATATTTTGCACAAAATAGTGATAATAATCACTTCAAATGATTAAATCAATTGGACTAATAGTGTCCGTCTGTATGTCAGGACAGGCTAACTTGACCTTAGCTGCTTTCAGTGCTGCAACTGTTTCTTTTAATCCCTGGATCTGCACAGACTTAGGCAAATCATCTACTACCACAGCTTCTACTGTCTTTTTCCTGTTTCCTAGACCAACAGTGATTCCGGCTAGGTCATATGTCTGTTTACCAGAATTGTGGAAAAAAACAGCTATATCTAACTGTATTTTGGCATAGGGTTGTTTATTCAGTTTCTGCAGCACTGTTCTTCTTATGAAGGACCTTTGTGAGCCTTGATCAAATAGTGTTAGCACATTGGTTTTGTGTAATTTATTAGATAACTCAACTCGAGCTATCGGGAGAGCAGTTGCTTTAAACTTATCTCTCACATTCAATGCTGTTGCTTGTTGACTTCCTGATTCTGTGGGAGTCTTCTGCTGTTCAGCGAAAGTATTTGGGCATAATGCTACATGATGCATACCCTTGCATTTAAAACACTTCTTCAGTGAGCATTTTCCTCCCTTGTGTTCACCTAAACACTTGATGCACCTTTTCAGCTGATGAACACGTTGTTTATGTGCCTCCACTGATGTGTATTGAATACAATACTGTGCCCAATGTGTACCATCACAAAGTACACATTTTGGAGTACTTTTATGTGCGACAGTTTGTTTACTGTCTGTTGTATTCACAGCTTGATAAATGCCTATATGGGATTTCCCATTCTGTGGTTTAGTGGGAGTAGGCATACTCTTTTTATACTGATTTGAAGGTTTGTTATCCACGGGATTTGTGGATTTTTCATCTTGTCTCGTTGCTTGCATGCATGAAACTATTGTTTGTAAACCATTGCTAATTTCATCACAAGTGAAATAGCGTTTATTGAACATAATATTTAATCGTTCAATAGTTTGTGGTGACAACTTATCCTGTACAATACCACTGATAAACCAATCACATTGTCTTAGGTCATATTTAGCACCTAGAGATCTGAGACTATTGTCTAATGTGATTCTAAATGCCTGTAAGTCTGAAAAACAATGTTTGGATGGCTTCAAGCTTGATATTAAGACTGCATGTCTAACCCTGGCCTTGTCAGCATCAAAGTAATTGTCTGCTAAGACACGTAAGGCTATTTGATAATTACCTTTAACCACCGGAAATGACTTAATCAGTTCATAGAGTTCTCCCTTCACAAGACATTTAAGATAATTGATCTTAGCAATCTCATCTATGTCAGTTCGTGAATTTACTATGGATTGAAAACCACTAATGAATTCTTCATAATTATGACCTTGGAAAATAGGTAATGACAATGTAGGTAAGCTTGGTAATGGGACACTTGTTGTTGTTACAAGTGTAACAGGTGCTTGACCACTAGTTACAGTAGGTCTCTGTGCCAGAATTTTGCGGCAGATAGCCTGTACTCCTGTCCACCTTAATTGTTGATTACTAAATGTATCCAAAACATTTTTAATTTCATCATCAGATGGGTCTGATTCAAGAAATTTATTTTCATAATGTGTATAGTCTGAATTAATTATTTCCAGACGTTGTATAAGTAATTCAAATTTGACCTCAAGATCATCAAAATCTATGATTGTATCTTGAGTTAATCCGATACAGACTGAAATTAGATTTTCTAATTGTGTAATCTTAGTCTGTAAAGACTGAAACTGAGTTTTCAAACAAGCCATTTTAATGGTATACTGTAAATTCTAGCACCACACTTAGAGTGTTTAAAAAACACTGTACTGCTATAAACAGCTGAGTTTTGTTATGCTTAAGTCAGCAATAATCAGTCAGACACTACTGACCTACTAAGCTTAACCTCAGGGTCAATGACCATGAAGGGTATAGAGTTCATATGGCTGGTGTTTATGGCTTGAGTTTGCTGTGTCAGCCTGACGACGATGATTAATCGTAAATAACGTTATACACTTCATTCACTATACACTATAAATGTCACTGTATAACTGCAAATCACACGTGAATATTACTTACACATTTATAAATTTTACTGTTAATATGCATTTGAAAGCTTACACTATATATATAAGTTCCTTTAATATTACAGGTATATCTATAAGAAACAAACTTTAACACAATCTAGTCTCTTAATTTCTGTTTATAAACATTATAAACGCTATGTGTATATCCACTTAGACAAACCGAACATCAGTTGGGTTGTTGTCTTAGTCAGCGATTTTCGAAATTGGAGCAGTGGATGCAGGGTGCCATCCCCCGTTTTCTTGTTGGGTGAGTCACCAGCTCCCGTTTTCTTTGGGTGAATGCTGGGTGAGCGACCGTTTTCTTTTGGCTGCCCATTCTCTGTGATTGAGTCTGGAGGGAGTCATTTATACTGATTTATATTGTAAAACACTAGTTTTACAGCTTTTTTCGAAGGACCTTGGCTTGTAGGTTATTTGTACACTGTAGTACAACATATTTGGACCACAATGTGGTCTTTATCCGGTTCGAAAGACCAAAATGTTGAGATATGGCATTACCAGCTAAGTTTAAAGGGAAACTTAACTCAGAAAGACAGCTCATTGCCTGCACAGCCGCCCCTGCAGACGAGGTCTTGAGAAGCTGTCAAAGTCATCTCTCAACGGGCTGTAAAGAGTTATAATTTGTAAGATTATAAATTACCCCTAGGGGGAGTTATGTCAGCATATTTCATTCACTGATGGCTGACAAACTTACTTGTGTGGACTCAAAAGTCCGCATATCACCGGGGTTTATGATAAGTGACTAACTCACGATTTTATATTCAACTGCACAGTCAATAGTAGTACATCACGAGTTAGAACACTTACCTGGGTATATGTATCTGACCTGTAATTATGCCCGGATATCCGTTGAGTTGATTGAAGAATTGTGTTCTTTGAAGAATGTCGCACTACACTCTGTTGGATCACAACACTCGTTGTTACACTGTTCATCAATAATTGTTCACACAATATCTCTAAGAAGTTGATCACACTTCTCTGTAAGTGTTTATCGTGTTTTGTGAGACACTTTGTTCACACTAACGCACAGATCGTTCTTTGTTGGTTATCCTGGCGTCAGTGTCACTCTCAGTAGAGTCAAAAGTAATCTGAAGACGCCACAGCGCCCCACGGCGTTACTCCCCTAGCACAAAGGAAAAGCTGACCTAGTACTTTTGCTTCCTTGCCACTTCCTCGATGAAGCAAAGCAGAATGTTTAAATCTTGCTGTCTTAAGCATAGACAAAAATGTCTACTATCTTTACTATGGACTGCAAGGAGCAGCGGTCGCTTGACCACGTCGCATACTCGTACTGCATCTGCGATCAATTACTCACTGTAGCAGTAAACAAGACACTTGCCCCTTCTGAGAGGGCTGGGCCCCTCAGGGCTGGGCCCCTCAGGGCTGAAAGGGCTGAAAGGGGCTGAAGGGGGCTGATACCCCCCTCCTGGAGAAAATTTCTCCACAGGATGTATGTATGTATGTGTATGTGTATATGTATGTATGTACGTATGCATGCAGGTATGTATGTATGTATGCATATATGTATGTATGTATGTATGTATGTATGTATGGATGGATGGATGTATGTATGGATGTATGTATGTATGAACGTATGTATGTATGAATGTATGTATAGTTATAAGTATGTAAGAACCAACCCAGATAGGAGAAACTTCGAAAGAGACAACTGGAGTGGAATCTCAACCACCTCAGTTACTGCCTGCTCTTCTTTCACTATAATCATCACAGTTCCTATTACCACCTTCAACCTAACCTGTAACATCCCTTCCCTCAGTTCCCCTTGCCATCCTCTTTTCCTAATCAGTATTAGCAGTTTTTATCAAATCCTTCACAAGAACCCACCATTCTCACAGCTAACCCCTATCCTAATCCACAACCATCGTGTCCTATTTGTACTCCCCATGGACAACGAGCGAAAAGCTGGGACACTAAACACTTGAACAGAACACGAACAGAGAAACCATAGAATAGTGAATAAATTCAGAAAGAATACAAAAGAAGCTTGGTATATAAATAACCTGCACATAGAAGAGAGGAGCTGACGACGACGTTTCGGTCTGACTTGGACCATTTACAAAGTCACACTAACGAAAAGTCACACTAGGCAGGAGGAGGTAGTGGTAGTAGTGGAGGTAAAAGGTAGTAGTAATAGGGGAGGTAGTATGGAGGAGGAGGAGCAGCCAGTCAAATACTAAGAGGAACACTGCAAGGGAGCTAGGTGCCCACAAGGGAGCTAGGTGCCCACAAGGGAGCTAGGTGCCCACAAGGGAGCTAGGTGCCCACAAGGGAGCTAGGTGCCCACAAGGAAGCTAGGTGCCCACAAGGGAGCTAGGTGCCCACAAGGGAGCTAGGCGCCCACAAGGGAGCTAGGTGCCCACAAGGGAGCTAGGTGCCCACAAGGGAGCTAGGTGCCCACAAGGGAGCTAGGTGCCCACAAGGGAGCTAGGTGCCCACAAGGGAGCTAGGTGCTCACAAGGGAGCTAGGTGCCCACAAGGGAGCTAGGTGCCCACAAGGGAGCTAGGTGCCCACAAGGGAGCTAGGTGCCCACAAGGGAGCTAGGTGCCCTCAAGGGAGCTAGGTGCCCACAAAGGAGCTAGGTGCCCACAAGGGAGCTAGGTGCCCACAAGGGAGCTAGGTGCTCACAAGGGAGCTAGGTGCCCACAAGGGAGCTAGGTGCCCACAAGGGAGCTAGGTGCCCACAAGGGAGCTAGGTGCCCACAAGGAAGCTAGGTGCCCACAAGGGAGCTTGGTGCCCACAAGGGAGCTAGTTGCCCACAAGGGAGCTAGGTGCCCACAAGGGAGCTAGGTGCCCTCAAGGGAGCTAGGTGCCCACAAAGGAGCTAGGTGCCCACAAGGGAGCTAGGTGCCCACAAGGGAGCTAGGTGCTCACAAGGGAGCTAGGTGCCCACAAGGGAGCTAGGTGCCCACAAGGGAGCTAGGTGCCCACAAGGGAGCTAGGTCCCCACAGAGGGTAAGAGCAAGAGCACAGAGGGAGGGGGGGGAATACAATAAATAACTAATGAAGGAACAAATACCCAAGGCAGAAGAAAGACAACTCAAAGGAGAAAAAGGAAAGAGGAAATGGGAAGAGGGAGAAGAAGAAAAAGGAGGAATCATGTTAAGTCGCGGGTGTTCTGATGTTTGGAGCATTTTACAATGTAGTGGGAGAGGAAGGCATCTACAGAGACGAAGCCAGGGCTAAGATTCATACAAGGAAAGTTGTGTATTAGGGAGGATTCAACCAGACGGCGACTGTTAAAGTTGGAAGTAGGGAAGACAGTTTTAGCAGAAAACCATTCAATAGGATGACTGTGATCTCTGACGTGACAGAGAAGAGCATTGTAAAATGCTCCAAACTTCAGAACACCCATGACTTAACCTGATTTCTCCATTTACTTCTTCTCTCTCTTCCCCTTTCCTCTTTCCTTTTTCTGCTTTGGGTTGTCTGTCTTCTGTCTTGGGTATGTGTTCCTTCATTAATCATTTATTTTATTCCCCTCCCAGTCTGTGTTCTTGCTCTTACCCTCTGTGGCACCAGCTCCCTTGTGGGCACCTAGCTCCCTTGCAGTGCTCCTCTTTCTTAGTATTTGACTGGCTCCTCCTCCTTCTTACTACCTTCCCCACTGCTACTACCTTCAACCTCCACTACTACCACTACCTCCTGCCTACATATACTCCCTCCATCTCTCCTTTTCGTTAGTGTGACTTTGCAAATGGTCCAAGTCGGACCATTCTATGTGCGGGTTATTTGTGTATCGTTCCAGTCACGGTACTGTGCCCTTTCTTGTTATTTAGCAGCTTGATAAATAAAGCGAGAGAAGAACAGAGGAAACCAGATAGACTATAGCTTAAATTAGCGCAAGACATATTTAGATTATACAAAATGCAACATTCTCAGCAGGATATCGATTCTGAGAATGAATTGAGGGAACGCAGGTGAAAGTGGAGAAGCACTGTTAATCAGAAACCAATGGAGTTTTGACATGACAGGAATATCCAATTGGGAGTCAAGCAGCTTCATGGAAAGTACTCTCCGAATTAAGGGACCCAAAGTAGTGAGAGCAAGAATATGCAACCCAATTTTAAACAGCAGATCATAACAGGAATAACAAAACAATGTACTCATACATGGAAGACATACAAGAAACTAGAAAAGTGGAGGAATAAGATGATAGAGATTTGATGGAAAACTTATCTTGTGGAGAAATTTTCTCCAGGAGGGAATATCAGCCCCCTCCAGCCCCTATTAACCCTTTTCAGCCCTGAGGGGCCCAGCCCTCTCAGAAGGGGCAATCATCTTGTTTACTTCCCAAGTAATGACAAGCAGATGTTTAACCAGCGTGTACCAGTTACGGGTCATACGACCTTTTACAATAGACCAACAATCAATCTCTTACCTTTGCAAGGCAATTAAGGAAAATCCTGCACCCACTTTATTACCATGATAAATATAGTGTACATTGCTGTCTATGCTTAGGCAGCAAGAATCAAGCATTCTGCTTTGCATCCTGGTGGAAGTTTGACAAGCAGGGTAAATATGTTTTGTCGGCACTTCTTTCGTGTCAGGAAGCTGGGGGTAGACAGAGATGCCGCAGGCTAGATTACTTTTAACCCTACTAAGGGACACATTGACACAGGTATAACGAACAAAGAACACTGATCCGCGCATTATTGTGCATAAAAGTATCTCAAAGAACACATCAAAACACTTACAGAGAAGTGTGATCAGCTTCTTTAGTGATAGGATTGTGAATAATAAACAATACTTGATGAACAGTATAATAACGAATACACAAATAACCCGCACATAAATGAGAGAAGCTAACGACGACGTTTCGGTCCGACTTGGACCATTGACAAAGTCACACTAACCAGAAGTGGAGCAGGACGGCTATATATAGGCAGAAAGAGGTGGTGGTAGTTATTTAATAACGAATGTTGTGATCCTGACAGAGTAGAGCGACAATCCTCAAAGAACACGTCTGCTTCAATCAAGACACTGATATCCGAGTGATTATATGGGTCTGATACAGATACCCAGGTACGTCTAGTAAGTAATGAGACTAGCTAGGTCACCTGCACAGCAGATAGCTGGTACATTTCTTTCTAGATGTACCATACACTCGGTTATAGAAGGGCCATCGAGCCCACACCAGTACGTATTTTCAGTATTCAGTTATGAAAAATACTGACATAACACCTCCTAGGGGTAATTAAACGTATAACATATTTTTATTTTCAGCCCTTAGGGGTAAGTATACGACAGCTTCTCAAGACATCGCTTACAGGGACAGCTGTGTAGGAGAAAACTGTATCACAACATAAGTCCCATTACAGTCCACTATTTAATCTTTGACTTAGCTCATAGCATTTCCCTCAACGTATCTGTCATGTCAGCTACAAAACCAGAGACAAAGAGAGAGAGAGAGAGAGAGAGAGAGAGAGAGAGAGAGAGAGAGAGAGAGAGAGAGAGAGAGAGAGAGAGAGAGAGAGAGAGAGAGAGAGAGAAAGAGGAGGTGATAGGCGAGTACAGGTGATCCTGGTAATTAGAATAAACGCATCTGATATATGTTAAATAGAATATGACAGCTCCCTGGATAAGCACCTTCAGTAATGACCTAATTCCTTGTGGAAATAAGCAGAGAAACATGTCTTCTTTTCCGATTTGTGAAGAGGAGACATTGTGGAAGTTAACATATTCTGAAATGTTTGCAGTTGGAAAGGGAACTGAAAGGAAATTATTAGTATTTTTCTAGGTATTTCATAAATTTTATGAAATAACTAATGATTTGAAATACCCAAGAAACGTAATTGATAAATCTTTTAAAGTTGCTAGAAATACTTTTTGCAATCCAAAAAGGGACAACCAGCCTTATTCAACTAAATAAATGTTGGTTCTCCCTTACCATGAAAACTTGGATGATATGCCTTCTCTTCTTAAGACTTTTAATATCAAAGTTGTAATTAAAAACCTTGATACAGTAAAAAAAAACTTTTGATAAAGAATTCCCCACAAAATGCTGACGGATGTGTCTATAAGATTCCTTGTAAAATTTGCGATAAAGTTTATTAGGGTCAAACTGGTAAAAGTTTCGAACTAAGATTAAAACAGCATAAATACAGCATTAGAACTGGACAAAATTCCAATGATCTATTTATTCATGTGAGAGATTTTAACCATCCAATTGACTTTCAAAAAGTTGAGAAAGTTGTATAAAGCAAGTCCATGGTCGACAGGAATATAATTGAATCTTGTTTCATAAAAAAGCAGTTTTGACAATAATATGAATATTTCCTTTGGTTTACATAAATTAGATCCATTTATAATTAATAAAATTTGGGAAGAATTTAATAATACATTGGACAAAAAATAATTTTTAAAATTTTTAATTCTTGGGTAGAATAGTTTGTGGGTTGCATGAAGGACCTGTCTAGTTGGGCCAGCGGGCCTGCTGCAGTGTTCTCTTTCTTATGAGTCGCGCGTCAGGTGTTGGTTTGTTATGGGATGTGATAGTGAGGTGTGGTCTAGACCCTTTATATACCTTCCTTTGATGCATTACTTTTATTGTTCCTTGATAATGTGAGTAGTCACGAAAGCGCTTAGAAATTCTCTATTCTTTCACAGTGGTTGTTTTGCATATTCTGAAATCACCTGTTTACTTTGATCTTATTGCATATATATATAAATATATATATATATATATATATATATATATATATATATATATATATATATATATATATATATATATATATATATATATATATATATATATATATATATATATACATATGTTGTGCCGAATAGGCAGAACTTGCCATCTTGGCTTAAATAGCAACGCTCATCTTGCCATATAGGACAAGTGAAAATTGGTGTATGCAATAATTTCGCCAAAATCATTCTGAACCTAACGAAAAAAATATATTTGATTGTGTTTGTTTAGTACTAAATTAGTGTAAACGTATTTAAAATATATTTAGTTGGGTTAGACTAAAATAAATTGTTCGTCTTATAATATGGTTAGGTAAGTTTTCTAAGATTCTTTTGGTGCAAAATTAAAAAAATTTACATTAACATTAATGAAAAAAATATATCTTTATACGTATCAGAGAAAATTTCAGAAACGACTTAATTTTAAATGAGCTCTTGCTAATTGATCAGTTTTAAATATTCGGCACGACATATATATATATATATACATATATACATATATATACATATATACATATATATACATATATACATATATGTATATATATACATATATACATATATATACATATATGTATATATATACATATATACATATATATACATATATGTATATATATACATATATACATCTATATACATTTTTTTTTTTTTTTTTTTTTTTTTTTTCAACAAGTCGGCCGTCTCCCACAGAGGCAGGGTGACCCAAAAAAGAAAGAAAATCCCCAAAAAGAAAATACTTTCATCATCATTCAACACTTTCACCACACTCGCACATTATCACTGTTTTTGCAGAGGTGCTCAGAATACAACAGTCTAGAAGCATACACATTTAAAGATACACAACATATCCCTCCAAACTGCCAATATCCCAAACCCCTCCTTTAAAGTGCAGGCATTGTACTTCCCATTTCCAGGACTCAAGTCCGACTATATGAAAATAACCGGTGTCCCTGAATCCCTTCACTAAATATTACCCTGCTCACACTCCAACAGATCGTCAGGTCCCAAGTACCATTCGTCTCCATTCACTCCTATCTAACACGCTCACGCACGCTTGCTGGAAGTCCAAGCCCCTTACCCACAAAACCTCCTTTACCCCCTCTCTCCAACCCTTTCGAGGACGACCCCTACCCCGCCTTCCTTCCCCTATAGATTTATATGCTTTCCATGTCATTCTACTTTGATCCATTCTCTCTAAATGACCAAACCACCTCAACAACCCCTCTTCTGCCCTCTGACTAATACTTTTATTAACTCCACACCTTCTCCTAATTTCCACACTCCGAATTTTCTGCATAATATTTACACCACACATTGCCCTTAAACAGGACATCTCCACTACCTCCAACCGTCTCCTCGCTGCTGCATTTACCACCCAAGCTTCAGACCCATATAAGAGTGTTGGTACTACTATACTTTCATACATTCCCTTCTTTGCCTCCATAGATAACGTTTTTTGACTCCACATATACCTCAACGCACCACTCACCTTTTTTCCCTCATCAATTCTATGATTAACCTCATCCTTCATAAATCCATCCGCCGACACGTCAACTCCCAAGTATCTGAAAACATTCACTTCTTCCATACTCCTCCTCCCCAATTTGATATCCAATTTTTCTTTATCTAAATCATTTGACACCCTCATCACCTTACTCTTTTCTATGTTCACTTTCAACTTTCTACCTTTACACACATTCCGAAACTCATCCACTAACCTTTGCAATTTTTCTTTAGAATCTCCCATAAGCACAGTATCATCAGCAAAAAGTAACTGTGTCAATTCCCATTTTGAATTTGATTCCCCATAATTTAATCCCACCCCTCTCCCAAACACCCTAGCATTTACTTCCTTTACAACCCCATCTATAAATATATTAAACAACCATGGTGACATTACACATCCCTGTCTAAGACCTACTTTTACCGGGAAGTATTCTCCCTCTCTTCTACACACCCTAACCTGAGCCTCACTATCCTCATAAAAACTCTTTACAGCATTTAATAACTTACCGCCTATTCCATATACTTGCAACATCTGCCACATTGCTCCTCTATCCACTCTATCATATGCCTTTTCTAAATCCATAAATGTAATAAAAACTTCCCTACCTTTATCTAAATACTGTTCACATATATGCTTCAATGTAAACACTTGATCTTCACATCCCCTACCCACTCTGAAACCTCCTTGCTCATCCGCAATCCTACATTCTGTCTTACCTCTAATTCTTTCAATTATAACCCTACCGTACACTTTTCCTGGTATACTCAGTAAGCTTATTCCTCTATAATTTTTACAGTCTCTTTTGTCCCCTTTCCCTTTATATAAAGGGACTATACATGCTCTCCGCCAATCCCTAGGTACCTTCCCCTCTTTCATACATTTATTAAACAAAAGTACCAACCACTCCAACACTGTATCCCCCCCTGCTTTTAACATTTCTGTCATGATCCCATTAGTTCCAGCTGCTTTACCCCCTTTCATTCTACGTAATGCCTCACGTACCTCCACCACACTTACATTCTGCTCTTCTTCACTCCTAAAAGATGGTATACCTCCCTGGCCAGTGCATGAAATTACCGCCTCCCTTTCTTCCTTAACATTTAAAAGTTCCTCAAAATATTCTCGCCATCTACCTAATACCTCCCTCTCCCCATCTACTAACTCCCCTACTCTGTTTTTAACTGACAAATCCATATTTTCCCTAGGCTTTCTTAACTTGTTTAACTCACTCCAAAATTTTTTCTTATTTTCATTAAAATTTCTTGACAGTGCCTCTCCCACTTTTTCAGCTGCTCTCCTTTTGCACTCTCTCACCACTCTCTTTACCTTTCTTTTACTCTCCATATACTCTGCTCTTCTTATAACATTTCTGCTTTGTAAAAACCTCTCATAAGCTACCTTTTTCTCTTTTATCACACCCTTTACTTCATCATTCCACCAATCACTCCTCTTTATATATATATATATATATATATATATATAATATATATATATATATATATATATATATATTTATATATATATATATATCTATTTATATATATATATATTTATATATATATTTATTTATATATATATGTCTATATATATATATCTATCTATATATATATATATATATATATATATATATATATATATATATATATATATATATATGTATATATGTATATATATATATATATATATATATATATATATATAGTAGTTTGTTAGAGTATGAATTGGTGGATAAAAGGTTGATGGGAAGGCTCCAGGATGTTCACGTTTATAGAGGGGCAACTGATATATCGTATCATTATCTAGTAGTAGCTACAGTTAGAGTAAGAGGAAGATGAGATTAGAGGAAAATGGCAACAACAAGTAAGAGGGAGGCGAGAGTGTATAAACTAAGGGAGGAGGAAGTTCGGGTGAAATATAAGCAACTATTGGCAGAAAGGTGGGCTGGTGCAGGTATGAGTAGTGGGGGGGTTGAAGAGGGTTGGAATAGTTTTAAAAATGCAGTATTAGAATGTGGGGCAAAAGTTTGTGGTTATAGGAGGGTGGGTGCAGGAGGAAAGAGGAGTGATTGGTGGAATGATGAAGTAAAGGGTGTGATAAAAGAGAAAAAGGTAGCCTATGAGAGGTATTTACAAAACAGAAGTGTAATAAGAAGAGTAGAGTATATAGAGAGTAAAAGAAAGGTGAACAGAGTGGTGAGAGAGTGCAAAAGGAGAGCGGATGATAGAGTGGGAGGGGTACTGTCAAGAAATTTTAATGAAAATAAGAAAAAAATGTGGAGTGAGCTAAACAAGTTAAGAAAGCCTAGGGAACAAATGGATTTGTCAGTTAAAAACAGAGTAGGGGAGTTAGTAGATGGTGAAATGGAGGTTTTGGGTAGATGTCGAGAATATTTTGAGGAACTTTTAAAGATCGACGAAGGAAGGGAGGCGGTAATTTCATGCACTGGCCAGGAAAGTATTCCATCTTTTAGGAGTGAAGAAGAACAGGATGTGAATGTGGCGGAGGTACGTGAGGCATTACGTAGAATGAAAGGGGGTAAAGCAGCTGGAACTGACGGGATCATGGCAGAAATGTTAAAAGCAGGGGGGGACATAGTGTTGGAGTGGTTGGTATTTTTCTTTAATAAATGTATGAAAGAGGGGAAGGTACCTAGGGATTGGCAGAGAGCATGTATAGCCCCTTTATATAAAGGGGAGGAGGACAAAAGAGATTGTAAAATTTATAGAGGAATAAATTTACTGAGTATACCAGGAAGAGTGTACGGTAGAGTTATAGTGAGGATAGTGAGGCTCAGGTTAGGGCGTGTAGAAGAGAGGGAGAATACTTCCCAGTAAAAGTAGGTCTTAGACAGGGATGTGTAATGTCACCATGGTTGTTTAATATATTTATAGATGGGGTTGTAAAAGAAGTAAATGCTAGGGTGTTCGGGAGAGGGGTGGGATTAAATTATGGGGAATTAAATAGAGAATGGGAATTGACACAGTTACTTTTTGCTGATGATACTGTGCTTATGGGAGATTCTAAAGAAAAATTGCAAAGGTTAGTGGACGAATTTGGGAGTGTGTGTAAAGGTAGAAAGTTGAAAGTGAACATAGAAAAGAGTAAGGTGATGAGAGAATCAAATGATTTAGATAAAGAAAAATTAGATATCAAATTGAGGAGGAGGAGTATGGAAGAAGTGAATGCTTTCAGATATTTGGGAGTTGACGTGTCAGCGGATGGATTTATGAAGGATGAGGTTAATTATAGAACTGATGAAGGAAAAAAGTTGAGTGGTGCATTGAGGTACATGTGGAGGCAAAAAAATGTTATCTATGGAGGCAAAGAAGGGAATGTATGAAAGTACAGTAGTACCAACACTCTTATATGGGTGTGAAGCTTGGGTTGTAAATGCAGGAGCGAGGAGGCGGTTGGAGGCAGTGGAGATGTCCTGTCTAAGGGCAATGTGTGGTGTAAATATTACACAGAAAATTCGGAGTGTGGAAATTAGGAGAAGGTGTTGAGTTAATAAAAGTATTAGTCAGAGGGATGAAGAGGGGTTGTTGAGGTTGTTTGGTCATTTCGAGAGAATGGATCAAAGTAGAATAACACGGAGAGTGTATAAATCTGTAGGGGAAGGAAGGCGGGGTAAGGGTCGTCCTCGAAAAGGTTGGAGGGAGGGGGTAAAGGAGGTGTTGTGGGCGAGGGGTTTAGACTTCCAGCAAGCGTGGGTGAGCGTGTTAGATAGGAGCGAATGTAGACAAATGGTATTTGGGACCTGACGAGCTGTTGGAGTGTGAGCAGGGTAATATTTAGTGAAGGGATTCAGGGAAACCGGTTATTTTAAATAACCTGACTTGAGTCCTGGAAATGGGAAGTACAATGCCTGCACTCTAAAGGAGGGGTTTGGGATATTGGCAGTTTGGAGGGATATATTGTGTATATTTTATACGTATATACTTCTAAACTGTTGTATTCTGGGCACATCTGCAAAAACAGTGATTATGTGTGAGTGAGGACCACCCAACCCTACAAGGTTGGGTGGTCCTGTGGTTTAAAGCGTCATGTGGTTCTCGCTTACCATGAGGGAGGCCAGTACAAGGGTTGGGTGGACCTGTGGTTTAAAGCGTCATGTGGTTCTCGCTTACCATGAGGGAGGCCAGTACAACATGGGTTCGAATCCTTGGCTAGCGCAGTGTTGTTATTGATTACTTGATGATTCACGAGGTATATACATTACACTGTAAGGAATTTTACGTGTTTTTTTACGAGCTATAAACGAGCATAAAGTACAATTCTATGCAACCATAAATGTCTCCGTCTTCTCCTTTTATCATTAAAGGCAGTTCAAGACTGCAACTCATTCCATTTCCTCGAATCAGCCTTTAATTTTCACCCTCTATCTCACCTTCGCTCCTTTCTCTCACTCTCTACACTCTCCCCCACATCCACCCAATCCACTATTTTAACCCTGCAACAGCACATCGGATTATAAGTCATAATGAATGAGGCAATACCTGGCCCACTGTCTCACTCCCACCTCACTCTCATGCAGGTTGAATACTCCTTCACCTCCCCCTTCTTCCTACATCCATACCCTCCTCCCCACACACTCCACCACAATCACATATCTGTGGTGATGGAGGTGAAAGTGTGGAGGAGACATCGAGATTGTGGTGTAGGAGGAGTAGAGATGTCGAGATGATGGTATTGGAGATGAAAGTGTAGAGGATGAGGAGAGATGTGGAGGTGATGGTGGTGATGAAAGGTGTTGGCAGTGGCAGAGATGCTGGATTTTTATTTTACTCGAAATAATGTTTATAATAAAATATTATTTCTGATATTTGTGGTGATGTTTTAATAGAAATATTGTATATAGTAAAATATAATGTCAGGTAATGTTGATTAGTGGTGACTGGTGATGGAGGTTCCCATTGACACTGGAGGTCGACAAATACAAGTTTCTCTCTCTCCCAAAATAAAAACTGAAATATATCCGTCACACAGCTTCAATTTATATTTATGTATTTTGTTTAAGCCACATCACTCATGGGCAGAGTCTAATAGTTTTCACTTCAAGTCTGCGACCCACCCTAGTTCTGCTATAACATATGACATACACACACACACACACACACACACACACACACACACACACACACACACACACACACACACACACACACACACACACACACACACACAAAAGAGCTAAGATGATGGAGGTGGTACTGAAAAACTTCATGTACCAACACGTAAGGGACACTACAAGAGAGAGAGGAGAGGATGAACCAGCAAGACTGGACCTAGTATTCACCCTGAGTAGTGCAGATATTGAGGACATCACATATGAAAGACCCCTTGGAGCCAGCGATCATGTGGTTTTAAGCTTCGAATACACAGTAGATCTACATGTGGAGGGGGGAGCAGGAAGGCCAGGACGAATGAAGCCAAACTACAAGAAAGGGGACTACACGGGAATGAGGAACTTCCTGAACGGGGTCCAGTGGGACAGAGAAGTGGCAGGGAAGCCAGTTAATGAGATGATGGAATACGTAACAACAATGTGCAAGGAGGATGAGGAGAGGTTTGTACCCAAGGGTAACAGGAATAATGAAAAAGCCAGGATAAGCCCATGGTTCACCCAAAGGTGCAGGGAGGCAAAAGCCAAGTGTGCTAGGGAATGGAAGAAATATAGAAGGCAAAGGACCCAGGAGAATAAGGAGAGCAGTCGTAGACCCAGAAACGAATATGCACAGATAAGAAGGGAGGCCCAAAGACAATATGAAAATAACATAGCAGCGAAAGCCAAATCTGACCCGAAACTGTTGTACAGCCACATCAGGAGGAAAACAACAGTCAAGGACCAGTTAATCAGGCTAAGGAAGGAAGGAGGAGAGACAACAAGAAATGACAGTGAAGTATGTGAGGAACTCAACAAGAGATTCAAAGAAGTGTTCACAGAGGAGACAGAAGGGGCTCCAGAAAGACGGAGAGGTGGGGCACACCACCATGCGCTGGACACAGTGCACACAACCGAGGAAGAAGTGAAGAGGCTTCTGAGTGAGCTAGATACCTCCAAGGCAATGGTGCCAGATAACATCTTCCCATGGGTATTGAGAGAGGGAGCAGAGGCGCTATGTGTACCCCTAACAACAATATTCAATACATCTATCGAAACAGGGAGAATGCCTGGGGCATGGAAGACAGCAAATGTTGTCCCGATCTTTAAAAAGGAGACAGACATGAAGCATTAAACTACTGACCAGTGTCACTGACATGTATAGTATGAAAAATCATGGAGAAGATTATCAGGGGAAGAGTGGTGGAACACATAGAAAGGAATGATCTCATCAACAGCAGCCAACATGGTTTCAGGGACGGGAAATCCTGTGTCACAAACCTACTGGAGTTCTATGACATGGTGACAGCAGTAAGACCAGAGAGAGAGGGGTGGGTGGATTGCATATTCTTGGCCTGCAAGAAGGAGTTTGACACAGTTCCACACAAGAGATTGGTGCAAAAACTGGAGGACCAAGCAGGGATAACATGGAAGGCACTACAATGGATCAGGGAATTCTTGTCAGGAAGACAGCAGCGAGTCATGGTACGTGGCTAGGTGTCAGAGTGGGCACCTGTGACCAGCGGGGTCCCACAGGGGTCAGTCCTAGGACCAGTGCTGTTTCTGGTATTTGTGAACAACATTACGGAAGGAATAGACTCTGAGGTGTCCCTGTTTGCAGATGACGTGAAGTTGATGAGAAGAATTCACTCGATCGAAGACCAGGCAGAACTACAAAGGGATCTGGACAGGCTGCAGACCTGGTCCAGCAATTGGCTCCTGGAGTTCAATACCACCAAGTGCAAAGTCATGAAGATTGGGGAAGGGCAAAGAAGACCGCAGACGGAGTACAGTCTAGGGGGCAAGAGACTACAAACTTCACTCAAGGAAAAAGATCTTGGGGTGAGTATAACACCAGGCACATCTCCTGAAGCGCATATCAACCAAACAACTGCTGCAGCATATGGGCGCCTAGCAAACTTCAGAACAGCATTCCGACATCTTAATAAGGAATCATTCAGGACCCTGTACACCGTGTACGTTAGGCCCATATTGGAGTATGCGGCACCAGTTTGGAACCCACACCTAGCCAAGAACGTAAAGAAACTAGAGAAAGTGCAAAGGTTAGCAACAAGACTAGTCCCAGAGCTAAGAGGTATGTCCTACGAGGAGAGGTAGGGAAATCAGCCTGACGACACTGGAGGACAGGAGAGATAGGGGGGACATGATAACGACATACAAAATACTGAGAGGAATTGAAAAATTGGACAAAGACAGGATGTTCCAGAGATTGGACACAGTAACAAGGGGACACAGTTGGAAGTTGAAGACACAGATGAATCACAGGGATGTTAGGAAGTATTTCTTCAGCCACAGAGTAGTCAGTAAGAAGTGGAATAGTTTGGTAAGCGATGTAGTGGAGGCAGGATCCATACATAGCTTTAAGCAGAGGTATGATAAAGCTCACGGTTCAGTGAGAGTGACCTAGTAGCGATCAGTGAAGAGGCGGGGCCAGGAGCTCGGACTCGACCCCCGCAACCTCAACTAGGTGAGTACAACTAGGTGAGTACACACACACACACACACACATCAGGAGGAAAACAACAGTCAAGGACCAGGTAATCAGACTGAGGAAGGGTGATGGGGAATTCACAAGAAACGACCGAGAGGTATGTCAGGAGCTCAACACGAGATTTAAAGGAGTATTTACAGTGGAAACCCGTAGGACTCCAGGAAATCAGAACAGTGTGGTACACCAGCAAGTGCTGGATGAAGTACATATAACCAAGGAGGAGGTGAAGAAGCTGCTATGCGAACTTGACACTTCAAAGGCGGTGGGACCAGACAACATCTCTCCGTGGGTCCTTAAAGAGGGAGCAGAGATATTGTGTGTGCCATTAACAAAGATCTTCAACACATCATTTGAAACTGGGCAACTCTCTGAGGTATGGAAGATGGCAAATGTAGTCCCAATTTTTAAAAAGGGAGACAGACATGAGGCACTAAACTGCCGACCTGTATCACTAACGAGTGTAGTATGCAAGGTCATGGAGAAAATCATCAGGAGGAGAGTGGTGGAGTACCTGGAAAGAAGCAAGTGTATAATTGACAACCAGCACGGTTTCAGGGAAGGAAAATCCTGTGTCACAAACCTACTAGAGTTTTATGACAAGGTGACAGAAGTAAGACGAGAGAGAGAGGGGTGGATCGACTGCATTTTTTTGGACTGCAAGAAGGCCTTCGACACAGTTCCTCACAAGAGGTTACTTTAAAAGCTAGAGGATCAGGCACACATAAAAGGAAAGGTACTGCAATGGATCAGAGAATACCTGACAGGGAGGCAACAACGAGTCATGGTACGTGACGAGGTGTCAGAGTGGGTGCCTGTGACAAGCGGGGTTCCACACGGGTCAGTCCTAGGACCTGTGCTGTTCTTGGTATATGTGAACAACATAACGGAAGGGATAGACTCGGAAGTGTCTTTGTTTGCAGATGATGTGAAGTTAATGAGAAGAATCAAATCGCATGAGGATCAGGCAGGGCTACAAAGAGACCTGGACAGGCTACAAGCCTGGTCTAGCAACTGGCTCCTTGAGTTTAACCCTGCCAAATGCAAAGTCATGAAGATTGGGGAAGGGCAAAGAAGACCGTAGAGACAATATAGTTTACATGGCCAAAGACTGCAAACCTCACTCAAGGAAAAAGATCTGGAGGTGAGTATAACACCGAGCATATCTCCTGAGGCGCACATCAATCAGATAACTGCTGCAGCATACGGGCGCCTGGCAAACCTACGGATAGCGTTCCGATACCTCAGTAAGGATTCGTTCAAGACTCTGTATAAAATTTACGTCAGGCCCATACTGGAGTATGCAGCACCAGTTTGGAATCCACACCTAGTCAAGCACGTCAGTAAATTAGAGAAAGTGCAAAGGTTTGCAACAAGACTAGTCCCAGAGCTACGGGGATTGTCCTACGAAGAAAAGTTGAGGGGAATCGGCCTGACGACACTGGAGGACAGGAGGGTCAGGGGAGACATGATAACGACATACAAAATACTGCGCGGAATAGGCAAGGTGGACAAAGACGGGATGTTCCAGTGAAGGGACACAGACACAAGAGGTCACAATTGGAAGTTGAAGACTCAGATGAATCAAAGGGATGTTAGGAAGTATTTCTTCAGTCATAGAGTTGTCAAGCCGTGGAATAGCCTAGAAAGTGACGTAGTGGAGGCGGGAACCATACATAGTTATAAGGCGAGGTATGATAAAGCTCATGGGGCAGGGAGAGAGAGGACCTAGTAGCAATAAGCGAAGAGGCGGGGCCAGGAGCTATGACTCGACCCCTGCAACCACAAATATGTATGTGTCAAATAGGTGAGTACACACACACACACACACACACACACACACACACAAAGCAACAGCAAGGGCAAGCACACACACAACTACTCTCAGAACCATACAACCTATCACACCATCCCAACACACACTACAATCCACAGCCTCCACCCAACACCGAGCTATAGAATCCCACAGTATGCCACCAGGTCTCCCACCCTCACAGGCCCCCCAAACCACAGTGTTGGAAAGGAAACTGAAGGTATGGTACACAAACGCTGATGGAATAACAAATAAGTGGGAGGAGTGGCACGAAAGAGTCAAAGAAGCATCACCGGACATCATAGCTCTCACAGAAACCAAGCTTACAGGTATGATAACAGATGCCATCTTTCCAACGGGATACCAAATCCTGAGGAAAGACAGAGGGAACAGGGGGGGGTGGAGGAGTGGCATTGCTGATCAAAAATCGCTGGAATTTTGATGAGCTGGAGAGAGGAGATAGCTGAGAAGAAAGTGATTACATAGTGGGAACACTTCACTCTGGAGGTCCCAAGGTGGTAATAGCAGTGATGTATAACCCACCACAGAACAGCAGGAGGCCAAGGCAAGAGTACGACGAGAGCAATAGAGGGATGGTTGACACACTGGCTAGAGTGGCCAGAAGAGCTCATGCATGCAGGGCAAAGCTCCTGATCATGGGTGACTTTAACCACAAGGAGATCGATTGAGAGAACTTGGACCCACATGGGGGCCAAGATACTTGGAGGGCTAAGATGATGGAGGTGGTACTGGAGAACTTCATTTACCAACACGTAAGGGACACTACAAGAGAGAGAGGAGAGGATGATCCAGCAAGGCTGGACTTAGTATTCACCTTCAGTAGTGCAGATATCGAGGACATCACATATGAAAGACCCCTTGGGGCCAGTGACCATGTGGTTTTAAGCTTCGAATACACAGTAGAGCTACAAGTGGAGGGAGAAGCAGGAAGGCCAGGACGAATGAAGCCAAACTACAAGAAAGGGGACTACACAGGAATGAGGAACTACCTGAACGGGGTTCAGTGGGACAGAGAACTGGCAGGGAAGCCAGTTAATGAGATGATGGAATATGTAGCAACAAAATGCAAGGAGGCTGAGGAGAGGTTTGTACCCAAGGGTAACAGGAGTAATGAAAAAGCCAGGATGAGCCCATGGTTTACCCAAAGGTGCAGGGAGGCAAAAACCAAGTGTGCTAGGGAATGGAAGAAATATAGAAGGCAAAGGACCCAGGAGAATAAGGAGAACAGTCGTAGAGCCAGAAACGAATATGCACAGATAAGAAGGGAGGCCCAAAGACAATATGAAAATGACATAGCAGCGAAAGCCAAATCTGACCCGAAACTGTTGTACAGCCACATCAGGAGGAAAACAACAGTCAAGGACCAGGTAATCAGGCTAAGGAAGGAAGGAGGAGAGACAACAGGAAATGACCGTGAAGTATGTGAAGAACTCAACAAGAGATTCAAAGAAGTGTTCACAGAGGAGACAGAAGGGACTCCAGAAAGACGGAGAGGTGGGGCACACCACCATGTGCTGGACACAGTGCACACAACCGAGGAAGAAGTGAAGAGGCTTCTGAGTGAGCTAGATACCTCAAAGGCAATGGGGCCAGATAACATCTCCCCATGGGTATTGAGAGAGGGAGCAGAGGCGCTATGTGTACCCCTAACAACAATATTCAATAC
>NC_091325.1:33482951-33542951 GCF_038502225.1 Cherax quadricarinatus | reverse complement strand
TGGGAGGAGTGGCAAGAAAGAGTCAAAGAAGCATCACCGGACATCATAGCTCTCACAGAAACCAAGCTTACAGGTATGATAACAGATGCCATCTTTCCAACGGGATACCAAATCCTGAGGAAAGACAGAGGGAACAGGGGGGGTGGAGGAGTGGCGTTGCTGATCAAAAATCGCTGGAATTTTGATGAGCTGGAGAGAGGAGATAGCGGAGAAGAAAGTGATTACATAGTGGGAAAACTTCACTCTGGAGGTCCCAAGGTGGTAATAGCAGTGATGTATAACCCACCACAGAACAGCAGGAGGCCAAGGCAAGAGTACGACGAGAGCAATAGAGCGATGGTTGACACACTGGCTAGAGTGGCCAGAAGAGCTCATGCATGCAGGGCAAAGCTCCTGATCATGGGTGACTTTAACCACAAGGAGATAGATTGGGAGAACTTGGACCCACATGGGGGCCAAGATACTTGGAGGGCTAAGATGATGGAGGTGGTACTGGAGAACTTCATGTACCAACACGTAAGGGACACTACAAGAGAGAGAGGAGAGGATGAACCAGCAAGGCTGGACTTAGTATTCACCTTCAGTAGTGCAGATATCGAGGACATCACATATGAAAGACCCCTTGGGGCCAGTGACCATGTGGTTGTAAGCTTCGAATACACAGTAGAGCTACAAGTGGAGGGAGAAGCAGGAAGGCCAGGACGAATGAAGCCAAACTACAAGAAAGGGGACTACACAGGAATGAGGAACTACCTGAACGGGGTTCAGTGGGACAGAGAACTGGCAGGGAAGCCAGTTAATGAGATGATGGAATATGTAGCAATAAAATGCAAGGAGGCTGAGGAGAGGTTTGTACCCAAGGGTAACAGGAGTAATGAAAAAGCCAGGATGAGCCCATGGTTTACCCAAAGGTGCAGGGAGGCAAAAACCAAGTGTGCTAGGGAATGGAAGAAATATAGAAGGCAAAGGACCCAGGAGAATAAGGAGAACAGTCGTAGAGCCAGAAATGAATATGCACAGATAAGAAGGGAGGCCCAAAGACAATATGAAAATGACATAGCAGCGAAAGCCAAATCTGACCCGAAACTGTTGTACAGCCACATCAGGAGGAAAACAAGGTAATCAGGCTAAGGAAGGAAGGAGGAGAGACAACAGGAAATGACCGGGAAGTATGTGAAGAACTCAACAAGAGATTCAAAGAAGTGTTCACAGAGGAGACAGAAGGGACTCCAGAAAGACGGAGAGGTGGGGCACACCACCAAGTGCTGGACACAGTGCACACAACCGAGGAAGAAGTGAAGAGGCTTCTGAGTGAGCTAGATACCTCAAAGGCAATGGGGCCAGATAACATCTCCCCATGGGTATTGAGAGAGGGAGCAGAGGCGCTATGTGTACCCCTAACAACAATATTCAATACATCTATCGAAACAGGGAGATTGCCTGAGGCATGGAAGACAGCAAATGTAGTCCCAATCTTTAAAAAAGGAGACAGACATGAAGCATTAAACTACAGACCAGTGTCACTGACATGTATAGTATGCAAAATCATGGAGAAGATTATCAGGAGAAGAGTGGTGGAACACCTAGAAAGGAATGATCTCATCAACAGCAGCCAGCATGGTTTCAGGGACGGGAAATCCTGTGTCACAAACCTACTGGAGTTCTATGACATGGTGACAGCAGTAAGACAAGAGAGAGAGGGGTGGGTGGATTGCATTTTCTTGGACTGCAAGAAGGCGTTTGACACAGTTCCACACAAGAGATTGGTGCAAAAACTGGAGGACCAAGCAGGGATAACAGGGAAGGCACTACAATGGATCAGGGAATACTTGTCAGGAAGACAGCAGCGAGTCATGGTACGTGGCGAGGTGTCAGAGTGGGCACCTGTGACCAGCGGGGTCCCGCAGGGGTCAGTCCTAGGACCAGTGCTGTTTCTGGTATTTGTGAACGACATGACGGAAGGAATAGACTCTGAGGTGTCCCTGTTTGCAGATGACGTGAAGTTGATGAGAAGAATACACTCGATCGAAGACCAGGCAGAACTACAAAGGGATCTGGACAGGCTGCAGAACTGGTCCAGCAATTGGCTCCTGGAGTTCAATCCCACCAAGTGCAAAGTCATGAAGATTGGGGAAGGGCAAAGAAGGCCGCAGACGGAGTACAGTCTAGGGGGTCAGAGACTACAAACCTCACTCAAGGAAAAAGATCTTGGGGTGAGTATAACACCAGGCACATCTCCTGAAGCGCACATCAACCAAATAACTGCTGCAGCATATGGGCGCCTAGCAAACCTCAGAACAGCATTCCGACATCTTAATAAGGAATCGTTCAGGACCCTGTACACCGTATACGTTAGGCCCATATTGGAGTATGCGGCACCAGTTTGGAACCCACACCTAGCCAAGCACGTAAAGAAACTAGAGAAAGTGCAAAGGTTTGCAACAAGACTAGTCCCAGAGCTAAGAGGTATGTCCTATGAGGACAGGTTAAGGGAAATCAACCTGACGACACTGGAGGACAGGAGAGATAGGGGGGACATGATAACAACATACAAAATACTGAGAGGAATTGACAAGGTGGACAAAGACAGGATGTTCCAGAGATTGGACACAGTAACAAGGGGACACAGTTGGAAGCTAAAGACACAGATGAATCACAGGGATGTTAGGAAGTATTTCTTCAGCCACAGAGTAGTCAGTAAGTGGAATAGTTTGGGAAGCGATGTAGTGGAGGCAGGATCCATACATAGCTTTAAGCAGAGGTATGATAAAGCTCACGGCTCGGGGAGAGTGACCTAGTAGCGATCAGTGAAGAGGCGGGGCCAGGAGCTCGGACTCGACCCCCGCAACCTCAACTAGGTGAGTACAACTAGGTGAGTACACACACATACACACACACCCCCCTCCTGGCATTTCAGCAACTCCTCCCAGGAATTTGTTAATTACTTAACATTTCTCAAATAAAAGTATCATTACACACCACTGCTTTAAGCACACCTGATGAGTTACATATTTAAAAATATTTACCGTGGCTTGGATTCCCTTACCTGACTCGAGATGAATCATCTTACCTCTCAGATCAGAAAGACACGACATCAATTACCATTCGCTTCAACCTACGCACCGAAGACATTACTCAAATATAGGTCGCATCTGTTCATGCTGTTACCTGGTCCAGTAGTAATTATGCTCTAGGGAATAATAACTAGTGGGACAGGTAATAGTTGGTCAGGTAATTATGCCCCTGGGCATAATTTCCTGTCGCTATTCCACAGCTGAACTCCCACTCACTCACAGAAGCACAGAGACACTCACACAAACACAGAGACACTCACACAAACACAGAAGCACTCACACAAACACAGAGGCACTCACACAAACACAGAGACACTCACACAAACACAGAAGCACTCACACAAACACAGAGGCACTCACACAAACACAGAGACACTCACACAAACACAGAAGCACTCACACAAACACAGAGGCACTCACACAAACACAGAGACACTCACACAAACATCCATTCTCACTCACCCACACCAAAAAACCATGAAGAAGGGAGTTACACCTGGTAACCTACCTTCCCATACCACAAAAAGACCAAACTCCGTTCCTTAGGATCAAGATCTGTCTCTTAGATGCATCCCACTTTCAATTCCCTGGACCAAGAGCACCAACATATATCCAACCTTATTCCCATTACCTCGGAAACAAGATCATTCCTCCCTCCCCAACACCTAAGACCATCGTTCTACTACATTCACACTATTTTCATTCATTTGTTCATTTCTCATCACATTGGAAAATGCTCCAAACTTCAGATCACCAGTGACTTAATTTTTTTTTTACACAGGGTTTGACAAGGTTAGGTTAAGGATCCCTAGCTTTATTGACAAGCTATTTACAGGTTAAGGATTCCTAGCTTTATTGACAAGCTATTTACAGGTTAAGGATTCCTAACTTTATTGACAAGCTCAGAGCTGTTACCTACATCAGCTCATTTGAAAGAATTTTATTGTTATGAGACATACAAGTAGGGAACAGGATGAAGTTGGAGCCATCTGTGGGCCAGCATTTTCATTCGATCAACTGACTCATTGACATCATTATGCTGTACGAATATGTTCCATGCTCGAGTCATCCTGGGATAAACGATCTCCGATGAAGTGATGTTCTGGAGAAGGATACAGCCAGAGTGAAGTTGCTGCTTTCTGCCCGTCTTGTGATATAGAAGCTTCCTTCACGCTGTCCTCGAAGTGTATTCCCTTTCCCCTTTCCTCTTTCCCCTTTCTCCATTGGGTTTTCTTGCTTCTGCGTTGGGTGTTTGGTCCATTATTATTTTCCTCCCCTCTGTGTTTTTGTTCCCACTGTTTATGGTCCCGAGCGCCCTTGCAGTGTTTCTCTTTCTTAGTCATCGACTTATTCCACTACTACTGCTACCTCTACCACTACCTCTCTTCTTCCTTTCCTGCTACCTCTCTTGTCCTGTCCCTGTCTTGCTGGCTTATATATACTGCCTCCTTTTCTCCTTTCTGTTAGTGCGACTTTGTAAATAGTCCAAGTCGGACCGAAACGTCGTCGTAAGCTCACCTCTTCTATGTTCGGGTTATTTGTTTATTGTTCAGTCACGGTAATGAACCTTTTTGTTAATTATTTATAGATACGTATTTTTTCGATACGTCAAAGCACTATGACGATACTAATTAATATTTCTTATGAATGTCCCTGAACAAGACAGCTCTTATATTCTATCACACAGTGATCAATAGAGGCAAAAAGCAAGCGCCAGAGAATGCGTCGTGAGCGGCCAGCAGCCCAAACAAGTCTGTCAACACTAGCATCACTAGTGAACCACATACATTGCTTCACAGCTTTGTCGGGCTTGTCTGTGACTGGCCGATGAACCGTGGTACTGATGTAACGACGGGGCCCCTACTGATCGTTAAGTCCTTACCACTTGGTTCACTGGTCGGGAGGTAGCCTATATGGAAGTGTGACATACGTTGAATAAAGTGTAACATTCACGTAGCATGCCACTCCTGCTCATACATTCTACCAGTGACATCACTCATACCTGTCCTTTGTATTCTCTCATTCTTTTAACTATTCTAAATATTAAATAATTTTACCTAAAAATTGTCGTATTTCTTACCTTATATATTCTGAAGTAAACATATTGCAAAGGAGAAGGACGTAAATACATTACATTTTTATTAAATCCCCATAGAAATACCAATAAATACTATATTTTTAATAAATCTCCTTTTAAATGCCAGCAGCGGCAGCAAGATCTTTTGCTCCTCTGTTTCACATTCACCAGAGATTCCTAACAACACTGTGATTGCCCAAGAAAGGCTCACATAACAATAACATCTCGTATCTAGTCTCAATTATTCATTATATTTCATTACTACTCCAACATTTTATGTTTATTCGTTTTTACAGTCTACTGGATCAATATACATTTACACCATGAATGTTCAATCACCCTCTTATTACAGATATTAATATTACCTGTTATCACCTTTCTACAATTCATAATTACATTTATCAGTTAACCTAAATAATGAATATTGACATCCACCCTGAGCGGAATCTTTATAATCTAAAACCCAGTCAACATTTAACGGCAACAGAAGCCAGTGTCCTCAGCAATTCCAGAAATATTACAAATTTGAATTACAATATTAGATCCCTAGGTAAACTATAATGACCGCCTAGCACTCCTAGATTCATTAAAGACAATCTTCCTCTGTATTATTCTTTCAGAAACCTTGCTTCAGCAAGACGCAGTAGACATCTACACACTACCAGGATACACAACAATCTACAAATACAAGTAAAAACAAATTGGGAAAGGGTTTCCCATCTATTATTCCAATGAATTATCATGTTGCAACACCATTTCCTTTAGTGATGAAAATGGTAAATATATATCCGCAAACTTCTCCGTGAAAAAACCTATAGCAATTGGGGCCATACACAGGGTGCCTCATACTAATATCCCAACTTTTAGTTATAAACGAAAAACACTGGATACAGATATACAAATAAGCACCACTTGCTACTGGCAGGAGACTTCACCATTAACCTTGACCTGATAGATGACCAACCTGTAACTGATTTCATTAACATTATGAATAATACACAACTATTACTAACAATTACAAAACCAACAAGACTAACTGAAACGAGTGCAACCATAATTAACTATATGTGGACAAACGTACTAGGCCCCATTAAAACTGGGATAATCACGGACATCACTACTGACAACATTTGTAAGCAACCAATGGAATATAGTAAGTTCTCTTTTCGACTCCATGATGAGGCATCAATAAGTAACCTAGCTCAATTGACTGGCCTACAGAATTTTCCAATGCTGTAGACTATATAAGAAACATTGCCCAATAAAAACTAAATGGATCACTAATAAAAGACAAGTTGCCCATGGCTTACTGACAGCATTCTAAGATCCATCGATATAAAACATCAATATGAAAAAAAATATAGAAAGAGCTTCATAATTAAAAGATTTATCAATCACTATTCGTCAGTCCTCACCAAATTAATGAGAAAGTTCAATCAACTATACTATTTTAATAGATTCACTGAAACAAGAGGAGAGATAAAAATAACCTGGAAGACACTCTCTCAGATCCTGGGCACCACAAACTGAAAAAAAATAGTAATATTATACTAACTAAACCGAACGAACTGAAACTCCAGCCTATTGATCCAGCTAACAAGATAAATGACTTCTCAACCATAGGATCAAATATCGCCAGTAAAATTCCAAATACCAAATACCAATATCCCTCTATCTTGCACCAACAGAGCCCACTGATGTTACCATGATTATTAACTCTCTAAAAAGAAAATCAGGAAATATAGGCCTAGCTCCACCACTACTGTACAAAAAAGCGGCTCAGGTCCTTTCACCCACCATTGCATTACTCTTTAACAAATTACTAGTAACCAACACTTTCCCGGCATCACTCAAAATAACAAGGAATACACTAATACACAAAGGTGGTGACTCAACAGATGTAAACAGCTATAGGCCAAAATTTTATGGTCCTACATAACATCACAAAGCATCCTCAGCCTCTGCCAGTTTGGCTTCGGGAGAAACAAAAGCCTGAATAACTCTTTATCGACCTTAAGAAAGCTTTTGATACAGTAGACCACAGCATCCTACCTCTCAAACTTGATCATTACGGAGTAAAAGTCCATGCACTTGCATATATCAAGTCTTACCTTACTAATAGAAAGCAATACATCTCTATTAAGCCCACAACTTCCTCACTAAGGTTTCTGTACACTGATGTACCACACGGAAGAGTTCTTGCCCCACTTACTTTTCCTTTTATACATCAACGATCTTCCAAGTGTATCACAACAACTTATGCCTATTCTCTTTTCGGACGACACAACTTTTGTCATCTCCTACCCTAATCTAGCCTCACTCAACACTATTGTTAATGAAGAACTTGCAAGAATAGCAACCTGGTTGACTATTAATAGATTTATGCTCTACCCCTACCTCACCTATGCTATTTGTGCCTGGGCTTCCACAAAGGCAAATCACCTAAAGCCAACCCAACTAACAGCTGCAGTACTAATGATCACACAATCCACTGCTAGACAACACACCTCTCTGCTCTTGAAAGACTTAGACCTACTCACTGTACAAACATTTAGTCTTACTACTGTACAACCTACATTTCCAGAACAATAAATATTAATATGAATCCCAACCTGAAGCGCTTTCTTGAAAGTTGTAATAGGTCCCATAGACATAAGACTAATCATAATAATCTCTATGACATTCCTCATGTAAGACTAAATCTTTTCAAAAACTCAGTGCACATACAGGGCCCAAAATCTGGTGCTCTCTGCCGGAAACCTCCAGAACCACTGACTAAGCTAACATTTTTAAAACTAAGGATAAAAAGCACCTTTCTCCTTAACCTGTTCCATCCCATCATAAATACATATGTAAAAACTATAAATGCATTTGCTCAATATCAACAGGTAAGACATTTTAATAAATATGTTTACTCTCAACATCTATAATCCTCTCAAATTTTAATCATTCCACTGTGTCTGATTTATGTTATTAATCAGATCTGTAATTCCTGTCTTCCAAAACTTATTAAAGCCACATAACATGAACTAATGGAATATTCATTTCTCTTGTATTCATTTTAAACTCTCCTAATGACCATATGTACAAAATTACTCATACTGGTATTGCCGTATTAATCTTAAGTTAGTCTTAAGTTTACCCGAAATACTCTGCATATTAAGAGGTTTATGGCATGTACACCCAATTATACTCCTTTACACCATCATGTAGAGGGCTGAAATAAACTTCTAATGTTTATATCTTCAATAAGCCGCTATAGAAATTGAAATGAACTCTATACTTAATTAAAAATCATAAAATACCCGTAAAAACTTGTATTTCTTTTCCTAACAAATCTCCCCTTGTCTCACTCATACCTCTCTCTGAGAGGCACCTTCCATCCAAATTAAATCTCTGGTCATACAATGAACGCTCCATACAATGTACTTACTATCATACCACGGGCGGGGTTAGAACTCGCGATCAGAGAGTCACAAAACTCCAGACCGTCGCGTTATCCACTGGACCAGCTAGCCACAATAAGATTCATCCAACTAGGTATATTTCTACACCATAGGAAGGTTAGCACAGGCACCACTGTGACCACAAATGCAAGCTTTTACAGACGAATTTCCCGCTAGCATGGCTGGAGATTCGTCTGTAAAAACTTGCGGAGAACTCTAAACCCGTAGTGGTTATATACCACTTGTGGAACGGGAGATATTCAGATTCTTTCCAAGGAAGGGAAGGATAAATGCATTTCCTTGTATCAAAAGCCCCTCACCAGCATCAAGGCAAAATAATACAATAATATGACAAAAACAAACCACTTGGAGATTAAAAAAAAGGATAAAACAGGTATACTGGCACCTACACACTCGGCGGGACACAAGTAATGAAATTTGAAGCTGATCAGAGGAAACGTTCTTCATTTACCAGATAGAAACAATATATGTGAACGGCCAATATAATATTGTCCACTGGGTAACCACAAATACATGTAGTTCCTTGATAATTTTGATATTGTTCGAGTAAGGTATTCTCGGGTAATAAACGAAAATTTTGGGGAAAACAAAGGAAAATAATTCTGTGAATGATTCTAAAACAGGAAAGTCTTTATCCAATAAATTTATTAGCGACCTAAGAATGGAAACTGAATTTTTTTCATTTTTTCTCATTTATTTTGCTTCAATTTATTTTTACAATTCTATATGAAAAACATTATATTCTTGTATTTTCTTGTACAATTCTACAGGAATCACGCACCCAGTAGAGTTAGGTATTGTACCGTGATCCAAGGACATACGATGGTGTGGGTGCCTCAGACCTAACTTCATTCTACTCCCTGTTTGATGCACTAGCCTCCTCAAGCAGTATATATAGTATTGTAACCACGAACGAGTTGTATTTAATCAATAACAACAATGTGACCAGCCGGAGGATCGAGCCCGTGTTGTTTTAGCCTGGTAGTTATTGATTAAATACTGCTCGTTCGTGGTGAACCAAATGAAGAGTGGAATGAAATTAGCTCTGAGGTGCCCACACCATGGTATATCCTCATATCACGGTACAACATCTGGCTCTGCTGGATGCGTGATTTTTGTAGGATTGTATGTTCCAGTGGGTCAGAAAATAGTGATTTTTCGCTCATCATGAGGTGGGCTAAAACAACACGGGTTCGATCTCGGGCTAGTCGCTGTGTTGTTACTGATGTGTATATGTATATGTGTTGTATATGGATACATGTATGAATTTGCAGTTTATATGTATGCATTTATATATGTATACGTGTGCATATGTATGAGTGTATGTTGTCTTGTGTGAATATATGCACAATTTTGTTTACACATCAATGTGCAAAGTGAACGTGTTAATGTATGTGAATTTAAGAATTCTTGTGTGAAGGCATGTATGTACTCATGAATTTGTATGTATGAACTCATATGTGCATGTATACCAATGAATATGTATTCATATTTATTTGTGTACATGACGTGTATGTGTATGCATGTGCTTATTCACGTACATATATATATATATATACATATATATATATATATATATATATATATATATATATATATATATATATATATATACATACATATATATATATATACATATATATATATACATTTTTTTTTTTTATTATCACACCGGCCGATTCCCACCAAGGCAGGGTGGCCCGAAAAAGAAAAACTTTCACCATCATTCACTCCATCACTGTCTTGCCAGAAGGGTGCTTTACACTACAGTTTTTAAACTGCAACATTAACACCCCTCCTTCAGAGTGCAGGCACTGTACTTCCCATCTCCAGGACTCAAGTCCGGCCTGCCGGTTTCCCTGAATCCCTTCATAAATGTTACTTTGCTCACACTCCAACAGCACGTCAAGTATTAAAAACCATTTGTCTCCATTCACTCCTATCAAACACGCTCACGCATGCCTGCTGGAAGTCCAAGCCCCTCGCACACAAAACCTCCTTTACCCCCTCCCTCCAACCCTTCCTAGGCCGACCCCTACCCCGCCTTCCTTCCACTCCAGACTGATACACTCTTGAAGTCATTCTGTTTCGCTCCATTCTCTCTACATGTCCGAACCACCTCAACAACCCTTCCTCAGCCCTCTGGACAACAGTTTTGGTAATCCCGCACCTCCTCCTAACTTCCAAACTACGAATTCTCTGCATTATATTCACACCACACATTGCCCTCAGACATGACATCTCCACTGCCTCCAGCCTTCTCCTCGCTGCAACATTCATCACCCACGCTTCACACCCATATAAGAGCGTTGGTAAAACTATACTCTCATACATTCCCCTCTTTGCCTCCAAGGACAAAGTTCTTTGTCTCCACAGACTCCTAAGTGCACCACTCACTCTTTTTCCCTCATCAATTCTATGATTCACCTCATCTTTCATAGACCCATCCGCTGACACGTCCACTCCCAAATATCTGAATACGTTCACCTCCTCCATACTCTCTCCCTCCAATCTGATATTCAATCTTTCATCACCTAATCTTTTTGTTATCCTCATAACCTTACTCTTTCCTGTATTCACCTTTAATTTTCTTCTTTTGCACACCCTACCAAATTCATCCACCAATCTCTGCAACTTCTCTTCAGAATCTCCCAAGAGCACAGTGTCATCAGCAAAGAGCAGCTGTGACAACTCCCATTTTGTGTGTGATTCTTTATCTTTTAACTCCACGCCTCTTGCCAAGACCCTCGCATTTACTTCTCTTACAACCCCATCTATAAATATATTAAACAACCACGGTGACCTCACACATCCTTGTCTAAGGCCTACCTTTACTGGGAAAAAATTTCCCTCTTTCCTACATACTCTAACTTGAGCCTCACTATCCTCGTAAAAACTCTTCACTGCTTTCAGTAACCTACCTCCTACACCATACACTTGCAACATCTGCCACATTGCCCCCCTATCCACCCTGTCATACGCCTTTTCCAAATCCATAAATGCCACAAAGACCTCTTTAGCCTTATCTAAATACTGTTCACTTATATGTTTCACTGTAAACACCTGGTCCACACACCCCCTACCTTTCCTAAAGCCTCCTTGTTCATCTGCTATCCTATTCTCCGTCTTACTCTTAATTCTTTCAATTATAACTCTACCATACACCTTACCAGGTACACTCAACAGACTTATCCCCCTATAATTTTTGCACTCTCTTTTATCCCCTTTGCCTTTATACAAAGGAACTATGCATGCTCTCTGCCAATCCCTAGGTACCTTACCCTCTTCCATACATTTATTAAATAATTGCACCAACCACTCCAAAACTATATCCCCACCTGCTTTTAACATTTCTATCTTTATCCCATCAATCCCAGCTGCCTTACCCCCTTTCATTTTACCTACTGCCTCACGAACTTCCCCCACACTCACAACTGGCTCTTCCTCACTCCTACAAGATGTTATTCCTCCTTGCCCTATACACGAAATCACAGCTTCCCTATCTTCATCAACATTTAACAATTCCTCAAAATATTCCCTCCATCTTCCCAATACCTCTAACTCTCCATTTAATAACTCTCCTCTCCTATTTTTAACTGACAAATCCATTTGTTCTCTAGGCTTTCTTAACTTGTTAATCTCACTCCAAAACTTTTTCTTATTTTCAACAAAATTTGTTGATAACATCTCACCCACTCTCTCATTTGCTCTCTTTTTACATTGCTTCACCACTCTCTTAACTTCTCTCTTTTTCTCCATATACTCTTCCCTCCTTGCATCACTTCTACTTTGTAAAAACTTCTCATATGCTAACTTTTTCTCCCTTGCTACTCTCTTTACATCATCATTCCACCAATCGCTCCTCTTCCCTCCTGCACCCACTTTCCTGTAACCACAAACTTCTGCTGAACACTCTAACACTACATTTTTAAACCTAGCCCATTCCTCTTCGACCCCATTGCCTATGCTCTCATTAGCCCATCTATCCTCCAATAGCTGTTTATATCTTACCCTAACTGCCTCCTCTTTTAGTTTATAAACCTTCACCTCTCTCTTCCCTGATGCTTCTATTCTCCTTGTATCCCATCTACCTTTTACTCTCAGTGTAGCTACAACTAGAAAGTGATCTGATATATCTGTGGCCCCTCTATAAACATGTACATCCTGAAGTCTACTCAACAGTCTTTTATCTACCAATACATAATCCAACAAACTACTGTCATTTCGCCCTACATCATATCGTGTATACTTATTTATCCTCTTTTTCTTAAAATATGTATTACCTATAACTAAACCCCTTTCTATACAAAGTTCAATCAAAGGGCTCCCATTATCATTTACACCTGGCACCCCAAACTTACCTACCACACCCTCTCTAAAGGTTTCTCCTACTTTAGCATTCAGGTCCCCTACCACAATTACTCTCTCATTTGGTTCAAAGGCTCCTATACATTCACTTAACATCTCCCAAAATCTCTCTCTCTCCTCTGCATTTCTCTCTTCTCCAGGTGCATACACGCTTATTATGACCCACTTCTCGCATCCAACCTTTACTTTAACCCACATAATTCTCGAATTTACACATTCATATTCTCTTTTCTCCTTCCATAACTGATCATTTAACATTACTGCTACCCCTTCCTTTGCTCTAACTCTCTCAGATACTCCAGATTTAATCCCATTTATTTCCCCCCACTGAAACTCTCCTACCCCCTTCAGCTTTGTTTCGCTTAGGGCCAGGACATCCAACTTCTTTTCATTCATAACATCAGCAATCATCTGTTTCTTGTCATCCGCACTACATCCACGCACATTTAAGCAACCCAGTTTTATAAAGTTTTTCTTCTTCTCTTTTTTAGTAAATGTATACAGGAGAAGGGGTTACTAGCCCATTGCTCCCGGCATTTTAGTCGCCTCATACGACACGCATGGCTTACGGAGGAAAGATTCTTTTCCACTTCCCCATGGACAATAGAAGAAATAAAAAAAGAACAAGAGCTATTTAGAAAAAGGAGAAAAACCTAGATGTATGTATATATATATATGCATGTGCATATATATATATATATGCATGTGCATATATATATATATATATATATATATATATATATATATATATATATATATATATATATATATATATATATATATATATATATATATATATATATATATATATATATATATATATATATATATATATATATATATGCAAAACAACCACTCTGAAAGAATAGAGAAATTCCAAGCGCTTTCGTGACTACTCACATTTTCAAGGAACTATGAAAGTAAAGCATCCAAGGAAGCTATATAAGGGGTCAGGCCAGCACCTCACTATCAGATCCCACAACGGTTAAACACCTGACGCGCGCCGACCCAACTTGGATAGGTCCTTTGCACAACTCACCCACAAACTATTCTACCCAAGATGTTTTTGAGAGATTTACGAATTTGTAGTCCTGAGTTCATAGATGAGGAAATATCCAAAATTTATGAAATAGGTAATGATTTAAAATACCCAAGAAATGTAATTGATAAATCTGTTAAAGTTGCTAGAAATACTTCATACAATCCAAAAAGGGACAACCAGCCTTATTCAACTAAAAATATGTTGGTTCTCCCTTACCATGAAAACTTGGTTGATATGCCTTCTCTTCTTAAGGCTTTTAATATTAAAGTTGTATTCAAAAATGTTGATACAGTAAAAAAACTTTTGATAAAGAATTCCCCCCAAAATGGTGATGGATGTGTCTATAAGATTCCTTGTGGTATAAACCTTGGTAATAAATACCGACAAGTTGGTTTAGAAAGACACGTAAGCAAACGCTATAACATATTTATTAGAAAACGTTTCGGTCCTGGGACCTTGATCACTTCTAACATACAGAGGAAGAAAGACAGTATATATAGGCGGAGAGTGAGGTGTGACGCACGTGACCTGAGGAATGTCATAAGAACATAAGAATGGAGGAACACTGTAGAAGGCCTACTGGCCCATGCGAGGCAGGTCCTTATCAAAACAACGTCTACCTATGATGAGGACGGGTAGACGATGAAATCATGTGACTCCTGTGTTGTTGGGTTGGTGCTGCTTAAGTATCATGTATGCCAATGTTTTTGAAATTTTGTAGTTTCCAGTGTTGCGTTCTATAGTGTCGGTGACGGCGATTAGTGAGGCTTCTAGGCACCGTCGGCGTCTGAGGTCTGGTTCGGTGAGAACGAGTTGTGCCTCATTCCAGTTCATCAAATGCCCCGTGGAGTCTCTGTGGAGGACACATGCGTACCTTACATCGTCTCTGTTAGAGGCATTTCGATGCTCATTCAGGCGGACTGCAAGATCTCTGCCTGTCTCGCCTACATATTTCTTGGAACAGAACCCACAGGGGATAGTGTAGACGCCTGCTGTAGAAGTTAGAGGTGTGGGGCTGCGTTTCGTATTGAGGTCTTTGATAGATGATGTGTTTATGGTGGAAACGTTGATGTTACTCATAGCAAGTGCCCTGCGAGTATTCGTGGCAACATCGCTATGAACTGTTTAGGGGGCTGTTCCATGGGCGGTTTGTTGAGGATAGCTTGTGCCTTGAGTCTGCAATCTCGGATGAAGAATGATGGGAACTGAAGACGTGTAAAGGCTTGTGTTATGTAAGTGCATTCTTCTTCTAGAAAACAAGGGCTGGAGATGCGAAGAGCTCTCAAGAAGAAGCCAATGAGGACTCCTCTCTTAGTGCCAACACATACCAGCCTGTATCGGAATCAGTGCTACTTCAAAGTGGGTTTAGAAAGACACGTAAGCAAACACTATAACATATTTATTAGAAAACGTTTCGGTCCTGGAACCTTGATCACTTCTAACATACAGAGGTAGAAAGACATTATATATACAGGCGGAGAGTGAGATGTGACGCACGTGACCTGAGGAATGTCATAAGAACATAAGAATGGAGGAACACTGTAGAAGGCCTACTGGCCCATGCGAGGCGAGGGTAGACGATGAAATCACGTGACTCCTGTGTTGTTGGGTTGGTGCTGCTTAAGTATCATGTATGCCAATGTTTTTGAAATTTTGTAGTATGTTAGAAGTGATCAAGGTTCCAGGACCGAAACGTTTTCTAATAAATATGTTATAGTGTTTGCTTACGTGTCTTTCTAAACCAACTTGTCGGTATTTATTACCAAGGTTTATACCACTACTTCAAAGTACCCAGACTTTCCTTCAAAAGGCTCGTAGCATCTTACGAAAATCAGAACAAGGCAAGAAACTACTTAAACTTTTACCAGGTCAACCGAAACCAGCACGCCTGTATGGCCTTCCTAAGACACACAAACCTGGCATCCCACTACGGCCTATCACTTCGGGCATAGGGAGTGCACCACACAGACTAGCCGGCCACCTTGCCAAATACCTTTCAGCGCTTCTGGGCACCATCAGTCAAGCCCACCTCAAACACTCAGGTGACCTTCTCTCCCGAATTTCCAACCTGAATGTCAAAAACAAAAGCATGGCTTCCTTCGATGTCACAGCCCTCTTTACCAACGTTCCTACTGACGCTGCAATCAACATTCTGAGACAGAGACTCACTGAAAACCACGACCTCCCTTTACCTCTTCTAGACTTCATCAATCTAGTAGAACTTTGTGTTAATTTCAACTTCTTCAAGTATCAGGACAACTGTTACAAACAATGCTTTGGGATGGCAATGGGCAGCCCGCTCAGTGCTGTGCTTGCCAACCTCTTCATGGAAAACCTGGAGACAGAGAAATTCAGCACCCTCATTCCCAACACCGTTACCTGGCTAAGATACGTTGATGATATATTGGTTTTCTATCCGAGATGTCTCAATATCTAGGCCCTTCTCAACAAGATCAATGCAGTTGAACCATCAATAAAGTTTACACTTGAACTCGAAAATGAGGGCAAACTTCCTTTCCTCGACGTTCTACTGTGCAGATCTCCCGACAGTGACAAACTTCTCTTCAAAGTGTATAGAAAACCTACCAACAAGGACGATCTTATACACTTTTATTCACACCAAGACATCCGCACTAAGAGAGGAGTCCTCATTGGCTTCTTCTTGAGAGCTCTTCGCATCTCCAGCCCTTGTTTTCTAGAAGAAGAATGCACTTACATAACACAAGACTTTACACGTCTTCAGTTCCCATCATTCTTCATCCGAGATTGCAGACTCAAGGCACAAGCTATCCTCAACAAACCGCCCATGGAACAGCCCCCTAAACAGTTCATCGTACTCCCATGTGGCGATGTTGCCACGAATACTCGCCGGGCACTTGCTATGAGTAACATCAACGTTTCCACCATAAACACATCATCTACGAAACGCAGCCCCACACCTCTAACTTCTACAGCAGGCGTCTACACTATCCCATGTGGGTTCTGTCCCAAGAAATATGTAGGCGAGACAGGCAGAGATCTTGCAGTCCGCCTGAATGAGCATCGAAATGCCTCTAACAGAGACGATGTAAGGTACGCATGTGTCCTCCACAGAGACTCCACGGGGCATTTGATGAACTGGAATGAGGCACAACTCGTTCTCACCGAACCAGACCTCAGACGCCGATGGTGCCTAGAAGCCTCACTAATCGCCGTCACCGACACTATAGAACGCAACACTGGAAACTACAAAATTTCAAAAACATTGGCATACATGATACTTAAGCAGCACCAACCCAACAACACAGAAGTCTTATTAAAATGGTATAAAATACCGACAGGTTGTTAGGTAAAACACATATGCAACAGTTAGGAATCTTTATTATGAAACGTTTCGCCTACACAGTAGGCTTCTTCAGTCGGTATTTTATACCATTTTAATGTTCAAGTACAGAAAAGTTGATAGAACCTAACAACACAGAAGTCACTTGATTTCATCGTCTACCCGTCCTCATCATAGGCAGAGGTTGTTTTGATAAGGACCTGCCTCGCATGGGCCAGTAGGCCTTCTACAGTGTTCCTCCATTCTTATGTTCTTATGACATTCCTCAGGTCACGTGCGTCACACCTCACTCTCCGCCTATATATAATGTCTTTCTACCTCTGTATGTTAGAAGTGATCAAGGTCCCAGGACCGAAACGTTTCTAATAAATATGTTATAGATTCCTTGTAAAATTTGCGATAAAGTTTATTACGGTCAAACTGGTAGAAATCTCGAACTAAGATTAAAACAACATAAATATAGCATTAGAACTGGACAAGATTCCAATGCTCTATTTATTCATGTAAGAGATTTTAACCATCCAATTGATTTTCAAAAAGTTGAGAAAGTAGTATCAAGCAAGTCCATGGTCGACAGGAATATAATTGAATCTTGTTTCATAAAAAGCAGTGTTGACAATAATATGAATATTTCCTTTGGTTTATATAAATTAGATCCATTTATAATTAATAGAATTTGGGAAGAATGTAATAATACACTGGACAAATAATAATTTTCAAATTTTCTTGGGTAGAATAGTTTGTGGGTGAGTTGTGCAAAGGACCTATCAAAGTTGGGTCGGCGCGCGTCAGGTGTTTAACCGTTGTGGGATCTGATAGTGAGGTGCTGGCCAGACCCCTTATATAGCTTCCTTGGATACTTTACTTTCATAGTTCCTTGATAATGTGAGTAGTCACGAAAGCGCTTGGAATTTCTCTATTCTTTCAGAGTGGTTGTTTTGCATATTCTGAAATCACCTGTTTACTGTGATCTTATTGTATATATATATATATATATATATATATATATATATATATATATATATATATATATATATATATATATATATATATATATATATATATATATATATATATACATATATTTATATATATATATATATATATATTTTTTTTTTTTTATTTTATTATCACACCGGCCGATTCCCACCAAGGCAGGGTGGCCCGAAAAAGAAAAACTTTCACCATCATTCACTCCATCACTGTCTTGCCAGAAGGGTGCTTTACACTACAGTTTTTAAACTGCAACATTAACACCCCTCCTTCAGAGTGCAGGCACTGTACTTCCCATCTCCAGGACTCAAGTCCGGCCTGCCGGTTTCCCTGAATCCCTTCATAAATGTTACTTTGCTCACACTCCAACAGCACGTCAAGTATTAAAAACCATTTGTCTCCATTCACTCCTATCAAACACGCTCACGCATGCCTGCTGGAAGTCCAAGCCCCTCGCACACAAAACCTCCTTTACCCCCTCCCTCCAACCCTTCCTAGGCCGACCCCTACCCCGCCTTCCTTCCACTACAGACTGATACACTCTTGAAGTCATTCTGTTTCGCTCCATTCTCTCTACATGTCCGAACCACCTCAACAACCCTTCCTCAGCCCTCTGGACAACAGTTTTGGTAATCCCGCACCTCCTCCTAACTTCCAAACTACGAATTCTCTGCATTATATTCACACCACACATTGCCCTCAGACATGACATCTCCACTGCCTCCAGCCTTCTCCTCGCTGCAACATTCATCACCCACGCTTCACACCCATATAAGAGCGTTGGTAAAACTATACTCTCATACATTCCCCTCTTTGCCTCCAAGGACAAAGTTCTTTGTCTCCACAGACTCCTAAGTGCACCACTCACTCTTTTTCCCTCATCAATTCTATGATTCACCTCATCTTTCATAGACCCATCCGCTGACACGTCCACTCCCAAATATCTGAATACGTTCACCTCCTCCATACTCTCTCCCTCCAATCTGATATTCAATCTTTCATCACCTAATCTTTTTGTTATCCTCATAACCTTACTCTTTCCTCTATTCACCTTTAATTTTCTTCTTTTGCACACCCTACCAAATTCATCCACCAATCTCTGCAACTTCTCTTCAGAATCTCCCAAGAGCACAGTGTCATCAGCAAAGAGCAGCTGTGACAACTCCCACTTTGTGTGTGATTCTTTATCTTTTAACTCCACGCCTCTTGCCAAGACCCTCGCATTTACTTCTCTTACAACCCCATCTATAAATATATTAAACAACCACGGTGACATCACACATCCTTGTCTAAGGCCTACTTTTACTGGGAAAAAATTTCCCTCTTTCCTACATACTCTAACTTGAGCCTCACTATCCTCGTAAAAACTCTTCACTGCTTTCAGTAACCTACCTCCTACACCATACACTTGCAACATCTGCCACATTGCCCCCCTATCCACCCTGTCATACGCCTTTTCCAAATCCATAAATGCCACAAAGACCTCTTTAGCCTTATCTAAATACTGTTCACTTATATGTTTCACTGTAAACACCTGGTCCACACACCCCCTACCTTTCCTAAAGCCTCCTTGTTCATCTGCTATCCTATTCTCCGTCTTACTCTTAATTCTTTCAATTATAACTCTACCATACACTTTACCAGGTACACTCAACAGACTTATCCCCCTATAATTTTTGCACTCTCTTTTATCCCCTTTGCCTTTATACAAAGGAACTATGCATGCTCTCTGCCAATCCCTAGGTACCTTACCCTCTTCCATACATTTATTAAATAATTGCACCAACCACTCCAAAACTATATCCCCACCTGCTTTTAACATTTCTATCTTTATCCCATCAATCCCGGCTGCCTTACCCCCTTTCATTTTACCTACTGCCTCACGAACTTCCCCCACACTCACAACTGGCTCTTCCTCACTCCTACAAGATGTTATTCCTCCTTGCCCTATACACGAAATCACAGCTTCCCTATCTTCATCAACATTTAACAATTCCTCAAAATATTCCTTCCATCTTCCCAATACCTCTAACTCTCCATTTAATAACTCTCCTCTCCTATTTTTAACTGACAAATCCATTTGTTCTCTAGGCTTTCTTAACTTGTTAATCTCACTCCAAAACTTTTTCTTATTTTCAACAAAATTTGTTGATAACATCTCACCCACTCTCTCATTTGCTCTCTTTTTACATTGCTTCACCACTCTCTTAACTTCTCTCTTTTTCTCCATATACTCTTCCCTCCTTGCATCACTTCTACTTTGTAAAAACTTCTCATATGCTAACTTTTTCTCCCTTACTACTCTCTTTACATCATCATTCCACCAATCGCTCCTCTTCCCTCCTGCACCCACTTTCCTGTAACCACAAACTTCTGCTGAACACTCTAACACTACATTTTTAAACCTACCCTATACCTCTTCGACCCCATTGCCTATGCTCTCATTAGCCCATCTATCCTCCAATAGCTGTTTATATCTTACCCTAACTGCCTCCTCTTTTAGTTTATAAACCTTCACCTCTCTCTTCCCTGATGCTTCTATTCTCCTTGTATCCCATCTACCTTTTACTCTCAGTGTAGCTACAACTAGAAAGTGATCTGATATATCTGTGGCCCCTCTATAAACATGTACATCCTGAAGTCTACTCAACAGTCTTTTATCTACCAATACATAATCCAACAAACTACTGTCATTTCGCCCTACAGCATATCGTGTATACTTATTTATCCTCTTTTTCTTAAAATATGTATTACCTATAACTAAACCCCTTTCTATACAAAGTTCAATCAAAGGGCTCCCATTATCATTTACACCTGGCACCCCAAACTTACCTACCACACCCTCTCTAAAAGTTTCTCCTACTTTAGCATTCAAGTCCCCTACCACAATTACTCTCTCACTTGGTTCAAAGGCTCCTATACATTCACTTAACATCTCCCAAAATCTCTCTCTCTCCTCTGCATTCCTCTCTTCTCTAGGTGCATACACGCTTATTATGACCCACTTCTCGCATCCAACCTTTACTTTAATCCACATAATTCTTGAATTTACACATTCATATTCTCTTTTCTCCTTCCATAACTGATCATTTAACATTACTGCTACCCCTTCCTTTGCTCTAACTCTCTCAGATACTCCAGATTTAATCCCATTTATTTCCCCCCACTGAAACTCTCCTACCCCCTTCAGCTTTGTTTCGCTTAGGGCCAGGACATCCAACTTCTTTTCATTCATAACATCAGCAATCATCTGTTTCTTGTCATCCGCACTACATCCACGCACATTTAAGCAACCCAGTTTTATAAAGTTTTTCTTCTTCTCTTTTTTAGTAATTGTATACATATATATATATATATATATAAATATATATATATATATATATATATATATATATATATATATATATATATATATATATATATATATATATATATATATATTATTATCACACCGGCCGATTCCCACCAAGGCAGGGTGGCCCGAAAAAGAAAAACTTTCACCATCATTCACTCCATCACTGTCTTGCCAGAAGGGTGCTTTACACTACAGTTTTTAAACTGCAACATTAACACCCCTCCTTCAGAGTGCAGGCACTGTACTTCCCATCTCCAGGACTCAAGTCCGGCCTGCCGGTTTCCCTGAATCCCTTCATAAATGTTACTTTGCTCACACTCCAACAGCACGTCAAGTATTAAAAACCATTTGTCTCCATTCACTCCTATCAAACACGCTCACGCATGCCTGCTGGAAGTTCAAGCCCCTCGCACACAAAACCTCCTTTACCCCCTCCCTCCAACCCTTCCTAGGCCGACCCCTACCCCGCCTTCCTTCCACTACAGACTGATACACTCTTGAAGTCATTCTGTTTCGCTCCATTCTCTCTACATGTCCGAACCACCTCAACAACCCTTCCTCAGCCCTCTGGACAACAGTTTTGGTAATCCCGCACCTCCTCCTAACTTCCAAACTACGAATTCTCTGCATTATATTCACACCACACATTGCCCTCAGACATGACATCTCCACTGCCTCCAGCCTTCTCCTCGCTGCAACATTCATCACCCACGCTTCACACCCATATAAGAGCGTTGGTAAAACTATACTCTCATACATATATATATATATATATATATATATATATATATATATATGTATTATATATTATATATATATATATATATATATATGTATATATATATATATATATATATGTATATATATATATATATACATATATATATATATATATATGCAAAACAACCACTCTGAAAGAATAGAGAAATTCCAAGCGCTTTCGTGATTACTCACATTATCAAGGAACTATGAAAGTAAAGCATCCAAGGAAGCTATATAAGGGGTCAGGCCAGCACCTCACTATCAGATCCCACAACGGTTAAACACCTGACGCGCGCCGACCCAACTTGGATAGGTCCTTTGCACAACTCACCCCACAAACTATTCTACCCAAGAAAATTTAAAAATTATTTGTCCAGTGTATAATTAAATTCTTTCCAAATTCTATTAATTATAAATGGATCTAATTTATATAAACCTAAGGAAATATTCATATTATTTCAAAACTGCTTTTTATGAAACAAGATTCAATTATATTCCTGTCGACCATGGACTTGCTTGATACTACTTTCTCAACTTTTTGAAAATCAATTGGATGGTTAAAATCTCTTACATGAATAAATAGCGCATTGGAATCTTGTCCAGTTCTAATGCTATATTTATGTTGTTTTAATCTTAGTTCGAGATTTTTACCAGTTTGACCGTAATAAACTTTATCGCAAATTTTACAAGGAATCTTATAGACACATCCATCAGCATTTTGGGTGGAATTCTTAATCAAAAGTTCTTTTACTGTATCAAGATTTTACTGTATCAAGATATTTTGAAATCACCTGTTTACTGTGATCTTATTGCATATATATATATATATATATATATATATATATATATATATATATATATATATATATATATATATATATATATATATATATATATATATATATATATATATATATATGTATATATATATATATATATATATATATATATATATATATATATATATATATATATAGATATATATATATATATATATATATATATATATATATATATATATATATATATATATATATATATATGGTATAAACCTTGGTAATAAATACCGACAAGTTGGTTTAGAAAGACACGTAAGCAAACACTATAACATATTTATTAGAAAACGTTTCGGTCCTGGGACCTTGATCACTTCTAACATACAGAGGTAGAAAGACATTATATATATAGGCGGAGAGTGAGATGTGACGCACGTGACCTAAGGAATGTCATAAGAACATAAGAATGGAGGAACACTGCAGAAGGCCTACTGGCCCATGCGAGGCAGGTCCTTATCAAAACAACGTCTACCTATGATGAGGACGGGTAGACGATGTAATCATGTGACTCCTGTGTTGTTGGGTTGGTGCTGCTTAAGTATCATGTATGCCAATGTTTTTGAAATTTTGTAGTTTCCAGTGTTGCGTTCTATAGTGCCGGTGACGGCGATTAGTGAGGCTTCTAGGCACCGTCGGCGTCTGAGGTCTGGTTCGGTGAGAACGAGTTGTGCCTCATTCCAGTTCATCAAATGCCCCGTGGAGTCTCTGTGGAGGACACAGGCGTACCTTACATCGTCTCTACCTCTAACAGAGACGATGTAAGGTACGCCTGTGTCCTCCACAGACACTCCACGGGGCATTTGATGAACTGGAACGAGGCACAACCCAACAACACAGGAGTCACATGATTTCATCGTCTACCCGTCCTCATCATAGGTAGAGGATGTTTTGATAAGGACCTTCCTCGCATGGGCCAGTAGGCCTTCTGCAGTGTTCCTCCATTCTTATGTTCTTATGACATTCCTCAGGTCACGTGCGTCACATCTCACTCTCCGCCTATATATATAATGTCTTTCTACCTCTGTATGTTAGAAGTGATTAAGGTCCCAGGACCGAAACGTTTTCTAATAAATATGTTATAGTGTTTGCTTACGCATGTATATATATATATATATATATATATATATATATATATATATATATATATATATATATATATATATATATATATATATATATATATATATATATATATATATATATATATATATATATATATATATATATAAATATAAATATATAGGGAAGTACCACCTGTATAGCTGGAATGGGGACCCTCATCCTCAGAGAAGACAATAAACGTACCTCAGAGAAAACTCAAGGTTCTCCCCGGAGCTGTTTGAATATTTTCTTCTCCTACCACCCCTATATATTTTTTATTCTATGTGAACATTTATTAATAAACAAAATACATTTACAGAAAAAAACATAAACATGAATACAATGGCACAATGTATATATATATATATATATATATATATATATATATATATATATATATATATATATATATATATATATATATATATATTATTATTATTATTTATATTATCACACTGGCCGATTCCCACCAAGGCAGGGTGGCCCGAAAAAGAAAAACTCTCACCATCATTCACTCCATCACTGTCTTGCCAGAAGGGTGCTTTACACTACAGTTTTTAAACTGCAACATTAACACCCCTCCTTCAGAGTGCAGGCACTGTACTTCCCATCTCTAGGACTCAAGTCCGGCCTGCCGGTTTCCCTGAATCCCTTCATAAATGTTACCCCGCTCACACTCCAACAGCACGTCAAGTATTAAAAACCATTTGTCTCCATTCACTCCTATCAAACACGCTCATGCATGCCTGCTGGAAGTCCAAGCCCCTCGCACACAAAACCTCCTTTACCCCCTCCCTCCAACCTTTCCTATGCCGACCCCTACCCCGCCTTCCTTCCACTACAGACTGATGCACTCTTGAAGTCATTCTGTTTCGCTCCATTCTCTCTACATGTCCGAACCACCTCAACAACCCCTCCTCAGCCCTCTGGACAACAGTTTTGGTAATCCCGCACCTCTTCCTAACTTCCAAACTACGAATTCTCTGCATTATATTCACACCACACATTGCCCTCAGACATGACATCTCCACTGCCTCCAGCCTTCTCCTCGCTGCAACATTCATCACCCACGCTTCACACCCATATAAGAGCGTTGGTAAAACTATACTCTCATACATTCCCCTCTTTGCCTCCAAGGACAAAGTTCTTTGTCTCCACAGACTCCTAAGTGCACCACTCACTCTTTTTTCCTCATCAATTCTATGATTCACCTCATCTTTCATAGACCCATCCGCTGACACGTCCACTCCCAAATATCTGAATACGTTCACCTCCTCCATACTCTCTCCCTCCAATCTGATATTCAATCTTTCATCACCTAATCTTTTTGTTATCCTCATAACCTTACTCTTTCCTGTATTCACCTTTAATTTTCTTCTTTTGCACACCCTACCAAATTCGTCCACCAATCTCTGCAACTTCTCTTCAGAATCTCCCAAGAGCACAGTGTCATCAGCAAAGAGCAGCTGTGACAACTCCCACTTTGTGTGTGATTCTTTATCTTTTAACTCCACGCCTCTTGCCAAGACCCTCGCATTTACTTCTCTTACAACCCCATCTATAAATATATTAAACAACCACGGTGACATCACACATCCTTGTCTAAGGCCTACTTTTACTGGGAAAAAATTTCCCTCTTTCCTACATACTCTAACTTGAGCCTCACTATCCTCGTAAAAACTCTTCACTGCTTTCAGTAACCTACCTCCTACACCATACACTTGCAACATCTGCCACATTGCCCCCCTATCCACCCTGTCATACGCCTTTTCCAAATCCATAAATGCCACAAAGACCTCTTTAGCCTTATCTAAATACTGTTCACTTATATGTTTCACTGTAAACACCTGGTCCACACACCCCCTACCTTTCCTAAAGCCTCCTTGTTCATCTGCTATCCTATTCTCCGTCTTACTCTTAATTCTTTCAATTATAACTCTACCATACACTTTACCAGGTACACTCAACAGACTTATCCCCCTATAATTTTTGCACTCTCTTTTATCCCCTTTGCCTTTATACAAAGGAACTATGCATGCTCTCTGCCAATCCCTAGGTACCTTACCCTCTTCCATACATTTATTAAATAATTGCACCAACCACTCCAAAACTATATCCCCACCTGCTTTTAACATTTCTATCTTTATCCCATCAATCCCGGCTGCCTTACCCCCTTTCATTTTACCTACTGCCTCACGAACTTCCCCCACACTCACAACTGGCTCTTCCTCACTCCTACAAGATGTTATTCCTCCTTGCCCTATACACGAAATCACAGCTACCCTATCTTCATCAACATTTAACAATTCCTCAAAATATTCCCTCCATCTTCCCAATACCTCTAACTCTCCATTTAATAACTCTCCTCTCCTATTTTTAACTGACAAATCCATTTGTTCTCTAGGCTTTCTTAACTTGTTAATCTCACTCCAAAACTTTTTCTTATTTTCAACAAAATTTGTTGATAACATCTCACCCACTCTCTCATTTGCTCTCTTTTTACATTGCTTCACCACTCTCTTAACCTCTCTCTTTTTCTCCATATACTCTTCCCTCCTTGCATCACTTCTACTTTGTAAAAACTTCTCATATGCTAACTTTTTCTCCCTTACTACTCTCTTTACATCATCATTCCACCAATCGCTCCTCTTCCCTCCTGCACCCACTTTCCTGTAACCACAAACTTCTGCTGAACACTCTAACACTACATTTTTAATCCTACCCCATACCTCTTCGACCCCATTGCCTATGCTCTCATTAGCCCATCTATCCTCCAATAGCTGTTTATATCTTACCCTAACTGCCTCCTCTTTTAGTTTATAAACCTTCACCTCTCTCTTCCCTGATGCTTCTATTCTCCTTGTATCCCATCTACCTTTTACTCTCAGTGTAGCTACAACTAGAAAGTGATCTGATATATCTGTGGCCCCTCTATAAACATGTACATCCTGAAGTCTACTCAACAGTCTTTTATCTACCAATACATAATCCAACAAACTACTGTCATTTCGCCCTACATCATATCTTGTATACTTATTTATCCTCTTTTTCTTAAAATATGTATTACCTATAACTAAACCCCTTTCTATACAAAGTTCAATCAAAGGGCTCCCATTATCATTTACACCTGGCACCCCAAACTTACCTACCACACCCTCTCTAAAAGTTTCTCCTACTTTAGCATTCAGGTCCCCTACCACAATTACTCTCTCACTTGGTTCAAAGGCTCCTATACATTCACTTAACATCTCCCAAAATCTCTCTCTCTCCTCTGCATTCCTCTCTTCTCCAGGTGCATACACGCTTATTATGACCCACTTCTCGCATTCAACCTTTACTTTAATCCACATAATTCTTGAATTTACACATTCATACTCTCTTTTCTCCTTCCATAACTGATCATTTAACATTACTGCTACCCCTTCCTTTGCTCTAACTGTCTCAGATACTCCAGATTTAATCCCATTTATTTACCCCCCACTGAAACTCTCCTACCCCCTTCAGCTTTGTTTCGCTTAGAGCCAGGACATCCAACTTCTTTTCATTCATAACATCAGCAATCATCTGTTTCTTGTCATCCGCACTACATCCACGCACATTTAAGCATCCCAGTTTTATAAAGTTTTTCTTCTTCTCTTTTTTAGTAAATGTATACAGGAGAAGGGGTTACTAGCCCTTTGCTCCCTGCATTCTAGTCGCCTCATACGACACACATGGTTTACGGAGGAAAGATTCTTTTCCACTTCCCCATGGGCAATAGAAGAAATAAAAAAGAACAAGAGCTATTTAGAAAAAGAAGAAAAACCTAGATGTATGTATATATATATATATGCATGTGCGTGTCTGTGAAGTGTGACCAAAGTGTAAGTTGGAGTAGCAAGATATCCCTGTTATCTAGCGTGTTTATGAGACATAAAAAGACACCAGCAATCCTTCCATCATGCAAAACAGTTACAGGTTTCTGTTTCACAGTCATCATATATATATACAGTCATTCATATATATATATATATATATATATATATATATATATATATATATATATATATATATATATATATATATATATATATATATATATATATATATATATATATATATATATATATATATATATATATATATATATATATATATATATATATGTATATATATATTTATATATATATATATATATATATATATATATATATATATATATATATATATATATATATATATATATATATATATATATATATATATATATATATATATATATATATATACAGTGGAACCTCAAAAATCGAACTGCTCCCAACAACCAATTATGTAAGTGTATTTTTGTAAGTGCTTTTATAAGTGTATTTTTGAGGGTCTGAAATGGACTAACTTAATTTCCATTATTCCTCATGGGAATAAATTCATTCGGTAAAGGCACTCAAACAGCCTTCTGGACCAAAGAAAGTTCGATATTTAAGGTTCCACTGTATATATGTATAATAGATATATATAGATCTCTAGATATATGTATATATATATATATATATAGATCTATATATATATATATATATATATATATATATATATAGATCTCTATATATATATAGATCTATATATATATATATGCAATAAGATCACAGTAAACAGGTGATTTCAGAATATGCAAAACAACCACTCTGAAAGAATAGAAAAATTCCAAGCGCTTTCGTGACTACTCACATTATCAAGTTCCTTGATAATGTGAGTAGTCACGAAAGCGCTTGGAATTTTTCTATTCTTTCAGAGTGGTTGTTTTGCATATATATATATATATATAGAGATATATATATATATATATATATCTATATATATATATATATATATATATATATATATATATATATATATATATATATATATATATATAATATATATATATATATAGATCTATATATATATATATATATATATATATATATATATATATATATATATATATATATATATATATATATATATATATATATATATATATATATATATATTAATGCTAGGGTGTTCGGGAGAGGGGTGGGATTAAATTATAGGGAATCAAATAAAAATGGGAATTGACACAGTTGCTTTTTGCTGATGATACTGTGCTCATGGGGGATTTTAAAAAAAAAATTGCAAAGCTTAGTGGATGAGTTTGGGAATGTGTGTAAAGGTAGAAAACTGAAAGTGAACATAGAAAAGAGTAAGGTGATGAGTGTATCAAATGATTTAGATAAAGAAAAATTGGATATCAAATTGGTGAGGAGGAGTATGGAAGAAGTGAATGTTTTCAGATACTTGGGAGTTGACGTGTCGGCGGATGGATTTATGAAGGATGAGGTTAATTATAGAACTGATGAGAGGAAAAAAGGTGAGTAGTGCGTTGAGGTATATGTGGAGTCAAAAATCATTATCTATGAAGGCAAAGAAAGGAATGTATGAAAGTATAGCAGTACCAACACTCTTATATGGGTGTGAAGCTTGGGTTGTGAATGCATCAGCGAGGAGGCGGTAGGAGGCAGTGGAGATGTCCTGTCTAAGAGCAATGTCTGGTGTAAATATTATGCAGAAAATTCGGAGTGTGGAAATTAGGAGAAGGTGTGGAGTTAATAAAAGTATTAGTCAGAGGGCTGAAGAGGGGTTGTTGAGGCGGTTTGGTCATTTAGAGAGAATGGATCAAAGTAGAATGACATGGAGAGCGTATAAATCTGTAGGGGAAGGAAGGCGGGGTAGGGGTCGTCCTCGAAAATTTTGGAAGGAAGGGGTAAGGGAGGTTTTGTGGGCGAGGGGCTTGGACTTCCAGCAGGCGTGCATGAGCGTGTTAGATAGGAGTGAATGGAGACGAATGGTATTTGGGACCTGACGATCTGTTGGAGTGTGAGCAGGTTAATATTTAGTGAAGAGATTCAGGGAAACCGGTTATGTTCATATAGTCGGACTTGAGTCCTGGAAATGGGAAGTACAATGCCTGCACTCCAAAGGAGGGGTTTGGAATATTGGCAGTTTGGAGGGATATATTGTTTATCTTTATACGTATATACTTCTAGACTGTTGTGTTCTGAGCACCTCTGCAAAAACAGTGATTATGTGTGAGTGTGGTGAAAGTGTTGAATGAAGATGAAAGTATTTTCATTTTGGGGATTTTCTTTCTTTGGAGACGGCCGACTTGTTAAATATATATATATATATATATATATATATATATATATATATATATATATATATATATATATATATATATATATGTCGTGCCGAATAGGCATAACTTGCGATCTTGGCTTAAATAGCAACGCTCATCTTGCCATATAGGACAAGTGAAAATTTGTGTATGCAATAATTTCGCCAAAATCATTCTGAACCTAACGAAAAAAATATATTTCATTGTGTTTGTTTAGTATTAAATTATTGTAAACATATTTAAAATATATTTAGTTGGATTAGGCTAAAATAAATTGCTCTTGTTATAATAAGGTTAGGTAAGTTTTCTAAGATTCTTTTGGAGCAAAATTAAAAATTTTTACATGAACATTAATGAAAAATATACATCTTTAAACGTATAATAGTAAATTTCAGAAAGGACTTAATTTTAAATGAGTTCTTGCTAAATGACCAGTTTTACATATTCGGCACGACATATATATATATATATATATATATATATATATATATATATATATATATATATATATATATATATATATATATATATATATATATATATATATATATATATATACAGATGTTCATAGGTATATGTGTCAATATACATGTTTGAATGCACAATGAATAAATATTTTTGGTATATAAGGGACTGATTACCTCTTCTTCTGTATATAGTCCTACTGTGTTCAAGTTATGTCCTAGAATTTGTATTGATAAAGCCACTGGTTAGCGAAACGTCTACAATAAAGATACCCAGATGTTGCACATGAGTCTTAATTTCATCTTGTCGGTATTATATACCATTCTGACACAACTTGTCAGACACTGCAACGTCATGGAATCTTGATTCTGAGGACATGTAAATAACCTTCACGGCTACGACAACTACTACTACAACTAACCCATCTCTTTGGGAAGGACCTACTTCCACTGGGGAATCCCGCCTACCAGTGAATATGCCCTCGTCTACTACACCTGACGTTACTATATAAGCGCCAGGCTCCTTGCTTCTGCTTCAGAATCTCCACGACTACGGTGCTCTTCGCACCTACTCCTAGGTTGAGGGACTGATTACTTCATCTTCTGTATATAGTCCTACTGTCTTCAATCTTTGAAAGAAAAAATGCTAAATTTTATTTTTTTAAGGAAACCCAACAAAAAAAAAATCAGAAATGAGGGTACAATATTAAGGCTTATTTAAATATGATTGTTTGCCTCTGTTTGCATCCTACCTGATATATATATATATATATCTATATATATATATATATATATATATATATATATATATATATATATATATATATATATATATATATATATATATATATATATATATATATATATATATATATATATATATATATATATATATATATATATATATATATATATATATATATATATATATATTTATATATATATAACACTGATCTCTGGCCGAAGGAGACTCGAACCTACGAGCCTGCTCTCGCGAATTCCTTGCATTGTTAAAATCTCTAGTAAGGCTGATGCATGCAGGGGATGAGATGAAAAGCTGTAAGCCTTCTCCCTGAAAGCTGGCTGCCTTGGATCAACGTGTAGCGCAAGTAGCACACCAAGGTATTGTCCAGTGTGGTGAGAATGGTATAGCACTGCGTACCTTGTTCCAAGGTTCGTAGGTTCGAGTCTCCTTCAGCCAGAAATCAGTGTTTGTGTATATTTCGCCTGCTCTTCAACTTGTCGGTTTTTCAAACCATTCATCACAACTGTCAGACGCTGCAGCATCATGGGATCTTGTTACAAAGAATTCTTCAACACTTGTTCAACCTTTGGACGAAGACCTACTTCGACTAGTGGATGGTACCACTATGACCCCGCCTCCATCTGCTTCACGTCACCTCACTACAGTATATAAGCCACGTCTACGGCTCTATGCTGTACATTCTACAAGATTGATGGACTGAACACATCGACTCCAGGCTAAGGGACTGATTACCTCATACTCCTCCTCTCCTTACGCCTTCCTCTTTGTATTGGACTGATGAAGCCACTGTGTGGCGAAACGTTTCCTGAATAAAGATTCCCATATGCTGCGTAAGTGTCTCAATCTTCAACAATCTATTTGTTTCTTTTCACCTGAACTCACCTCAGTCCTAGGCCCAGTGATGGCCATCCTCAGTTCTTGGCCCGGTGATGGTGAGCCTCAGTTCTTAGCCCAGTGATTGCGAGCGTCAGTCCTTGGCCCAGTGATGGCGAGCCTCAGTTCTTGGCCCAATGATAGCCAGCCTCAGTTTGTGGCTCAGTGATGGCCAGCTTCAGTTCTTGGCCCAGTGATGGCGAGCCTCAGTCTTTGGCCCAGAGATAGCAAGCCTCAGTCCTTGGCCCAGTGATGGGCAGCCTCGGTTCTTGGCTCAGTGATGGCGAGCCTCAATTCTTGGCCCAGTGATGGCCAGCCTCAGTTCTTGCCAAAGTGATAGCGACCGTCAGTCCTTCGGCCAGTGATGGCGAGCATCGGTTCTTGGACCAGTGATGGCCAGCCTCAGTTCTTGACCCAGTGATGGCGAGCCTCAGTCTTTTGATCAGAGATAACAAGCCTCAGTCCTTGGCCCAGTGATGGCCAGCCTCAGTTCTTGGCTCAGTGATAGCGAGTGTCAGTCTTTGTCCCAGTGATGGCCAGCCTCAGATCTTGGCTCACTGATGGCCAGCCTCAATTCTTGGCCCAGTGATGGCGAGCCTCAGTTCTTTGCCCAGTGATGGCCAGCTTCAGTTCCTGGCTCAGTGATGGCCAGCCTCAGTTCTTGTCCCAGTGATGGCCAACTTCAGTTCTTAGCTCAGTGATGGCCAGTCTCAGTTCTTGACCCAGTGAAGGCGAGCCTCAGTTCTTGGCCCAGTGATGACGAGGCTCAGTTCTAGGCCCAGTGATGGCAAGCCTCAGTCCTTGGCCCAGTTATAACGAGCCTCAGTTCTTGACTCGGTGATGGTCAGGATCAGTTCTTGGTTCATTGCTGGCCAACCTCAGTCCTTGGCCCAGTGAGAGTGAGCGTCAGTCCTTGGCCCAATGATGGCGAGCCTCAGTCCTTGACCCAGTGATGGCCAGCCTCAGTTCTTGGCTCAGTTATGGCCAGCCTCAGTTCTTGGACCTTTGATGGCGAATCTCAGTTCTTGGCCCAGTCATGGCGAGCCTCATTTCTTGGCACAATGATGGCAAGCCTCAGTTCTTGGCCCAGTGATGGCGAACCTCAGTTCTTGGCTCAGTGATGGCCAGCCTCAGTCCTTGGCCCAGTAAGTGAGCGTCAGTCACTGGCCCAATGATGGCGAGCCTCAGTCCTTGGCCCAGTGATAGCCAGCCTCAGTTCTTGGCTCAGTTATGGCCAGCCTCAGTTCTTGGACCAGTGATGGCGAACCTCAGTTCTTGGCCCAGTGATGACGAGCCTCATTTCTTGGCCCAGTGATGGCGAGCCTCAGTTCTTGGCCCAGTGATGGCGAACCTCAGTTCTTGGCCCAGTGATGACGAGCCTCATTTCTTGGCCCAGTGATGGCGAGCCTCAGTTCTTGGCCCAGTGATAGCGAACCTCAGTTCTTGGCCCAGTGATGGCGAACCTCAGTTCTTGGCCCAGTGATGGCGAATCTCAGTTCTTGGCTCAGTGATGGCCAGCCTCAGTCCTTGGCCCAGTGAGTGAGCGTCAGTCTTTGGCCCAATGATGGCAAGCCTCAGTCCTTGGCTCAGTTATGGCCAGTCTCAGTTCTTGGCCCAGTGATGGTGAGCCTCGGTTCTTGGCCCAGTGATGGCGAGACTCAGTCCTTGGCCCAGTGATGGTGAGCCTCAGTTCTTGACCCAGTAATGGTGAGCCTGAGTTCTTGACCCAGTGATGGTGAGCCTCAGTTCTAGGCTCAGTGATGGCCAGCCTCAGTTCTTGGCCAAGTGATGGTGAGCCTCAGTTCTTGGCCTAGTGATGGTGAGCCTCAGTTCTTGGCCCAGTGATGGCGAGACTCAGTTCTTGGCCCAGTGATGGAGTGCCACTGCTCTTGGCTCAGTGATGGCGAGCCACTTCTCTTGGCTCACTGATCGCGAATCTCTGCTCTTGGCCCAGTGATGGCGAATTTCTGCTCTTGGCCTTGTGATGGCGAATCTCTGCTCTTGGCCCAGTGATTTTGAACCACTGCTCTTGGACCAGTGATATGGAGCCACTGCTCTTGGCCCAGTGATGGCGAATCTCTGCTCTTGGCCCAGTGATGGCGAATTTCTGCTCTTGACCCAGTGATGTTGAACCACTGCTCTTGGACCAGTGATAGGGAGCCACTGCTCTTGGCCCAGTGATGGCGAATATCTGCTCTTGGCCCAGTGATGGTGAGCCTCTACTCTTGGACCAGTGATGGTGTGCCTCGGCTCTTGGACCGGTGATTAGGAGTCTCTGCTCTTGGCCCAGTCATGACGAATCTCTGCTCTTGGCCCAGTCATGACGAATCTCTGCTCTTCGCCCAGTGATGGCGAATATCTGCTCTTGGCCCAGTGATGGCGATCCTCAACTCTTGGCCCAATGATAGCGATCCTCTGTTCTTGGCCAAGTGTTGGCGAGGCTCTTCTCTTGGCCCAGTTATGGCCAGCCCCTGCTCTTGGCCCAGTTATGGCCAGCCCATGCTCTTGGCCCAGTTATGGCCAGCCCCTGCTCTTGGCCCAGTGAAGACAGCCATAGTAATGATTCATCACATCATTTATCTGCCGTTATCAGTGAGTCTTGATGATCAACACATCATCCCGCAACAAAGTCTTGATGATCAACACATCATCCCGCAACAAAGTCTTGATGATCAACACATCATCCCGCAACAAAGTCTTGATGATCAACACATCATCCCGCAACAAAGTCTTGATGATCAACACATCATCCCGCAACAAAGTCTTGATGATCAACACATCATCCCGCAACAAAGTCTTGATGATCAACACATCATCCCGCAACAAAGTCTTGATGATCAACACATCATCCCGCAACAAAGTCTTGATGATCAACACATCATCCCGCAACAAAGTCTTGATGATCAACACATCATCCCGCAACAAAGTCTTGATGATCAACACATCATCCCGCAACAAAGTCTTGATGATCAACACATCATCCCGCAACAAAGTCTTGATGATCAACACATCATCCCGCAACAAAGTCTTGATGATCAACACATCATCCCGCAACAAAGTCTTGATGATCAACACATCATCCCGCAACAAAGTCTTGATGATCAACACATCATCCCGCAACAAAGTCTTGATGATCAACACATCATCCCGCAACAAAGTCTTGATAATCAACACATCATCCCGCAACAAAGTCTTGATAATCAACACATCATCCCGCAACAAAGTCTTGAGGATCAACACATCATCCCGCAACAAAGTCTTGATAATCAACACATCATCCCGCAACAAAGTCTTGATAATCAACACATCATCCCGCAACAAAGTCTTGAGGATCAACACATCATCCCGCAACAAAGTCTTGATGATCAACACATCATCCCGCAACAAAGTCTTGATAATCAACACATCATCCCGCAACAAAGTCTTGTATCACAAATGTTTTCCGACTTATCAGCAGTAAAATAATTTATATCATTTTAAGACAATTATGTTTCAATATAAATAAATTGGTGATTTTTAGTCAGTTTTTCTTATAAATATTACTTCAATAGTTTTTTCCTGTATTGTTTCATTATTTTACGATAATCTTGAATTTAATCTTATGGGATTATCTAATATACTTTAAGTATTCACCCCTCAAGGAAGGTTCCTTGATGTTGGTGAGGGGCTCTTGATTTAGGGAATTGGATCTGTGCTCCAGTTCCCCGAATTAAGCCTGAATGCCTTCCACATCCCCCCCCCAGGCGCTGTATAATCCTCCGGGTTTAGCGCTTCCCCCTTGATTATAATAATAAATAATTTAAGTATTCAATATTTTTTAGTTATAATCGCCAGCAATATAATGAAGATAACATTACGATAATTAATACATCCTGTGTACAATGCCATCTAAAAAAAATATTTTCAGTACTGATTAATATTAACTGTTTAATATCAATCATCAGTGAAGCTCGTGTTTATCTCTGGTTAATAATACTGAGAGATTATTAGCAAAACTGAGTGATCTTGATACATCTTAAGTGAAACTGACTGATCTTGATACATCTTAAGTGAAACTGACTGATCTTGATACATCTTAAGTGAAACTGACTGATCTTGATACATCTTAAGTGAAACTGACTGATCTTGATACATCTTAAGTGAAACTGACTGATCTTGATACATCTTAAGTGAAACTGACTGATCTTGATACATCTTAAGTGAAACTGACTGATCTTGATACATCTTAAGTGAAACTGAGTGATCTTGATACATCTTAAGTGAAACTGACTGATCTTGATACATCTTAAGTGAAACTGACTGATTATTTTTGAAAATACAATTGAGTAAGCATTAATGACTGTCAGTGGTACTGACTAATTACCATTGATTTTTAATTATACTGACCATTATTAATTGTTAGTAAAAGTAATTGGTATTTCAGGTTGATCAGCAGGAATATTAGATGACTTATATAAACAAAGTCTTGGTACAGCAAATGTAAGGTAACAGTTGATCAGAGGAACAGAGAGCGTTCTGTCTCCAGTTATTAAATATTAGTTAAGAAATAACTGGGAAAGATCTCAGCATCAGGAGTCGCTTTGCAGATGTGTTGTCTGATTTTGACAGGATGTTCACACGTGGGTGAAGGAAAATAATTAACTGTCAATCATTCTTTATAAATATATCAGCAGCGTTGATTTGATGCTGTGGGAAAAGTTCTGAGCAGGAGAATAAATGTTAAAGACAACTGTATTCACAAATAATTATATAAACATGCAATATTTACAGGATTCTTGCATTCCTGTGACAAATGTTTGAAGAATGGTGGACTTTTTTAATATATTTAAACATTTTCAAGGGCCTTTACGAAATATTTTACGTATAGAAACATCAGGAACTATTTTTATTTTGCATATTCTTTTCATATTTTTTTATGTTTGGTAAACTTTCCTTGTATTATCTATTTTTCTCTCTCTTTTATTTACAAAAGGGTTCTGCAGGGTTAGGATCAGAGCTTTCACGTTCATTTATGCCATCGTCCTCTACGAACATGTTCTAGACTCGATTCATCCGAAGAGTAAACAATGTCAAATGAAGTGATCATTTTGAGAATGGTACAATTTGAGTAAAGCTATTGTTTGCTGCCCGTCTTGTTGTGCAGTGGCAGTCTTTGCGCTGTCTGCGAATGGAGCCAATTGTAGTACCTTGACAGTATTCGCTTGGTACATAACCAAAAAAGCCACCCACATCCATCTTGTCTCGAAGGCTCTTCTGATATGACAGATCTGTCCAGGCTAAGTCCAGGCGAGTGATGAATCGTGTTGCTGTCTCTATTCTGTCAAGAAGTTGTACATGCGACGGGGACAGACAGGTGCGAGATGCGTCTGAGTGTTTCTTGTTTCCAGGCGGCTTTCCATGCACGATTTAAAATATGGCTCTTCATAACCAATTTGGAATGAAATTTCACCCCAAGGATATCAACTTCATTCCCGGGTTCAACACTCACATTATTCTTACCACTGTTCCAACGTTATTTTCACTAGGCCTAGAGACCATCAGCATTTGTGTTTCCTCAGGAGCAAATGTGACCTGTTATCACTTTCAAGAAGTTGATATAGCTGTAAGCTGGTAAATGATGTAACCTAGAGCAACTGGCATTTCTTCTTTTGGATAAGTAAATATCGAAGTACAGTCATCCGTATATGCATGAGATTCTGGAATGAGTTGAAGAAGGTAATTGAAGTAATTTCATAACAATGGCCCAGTCACACTTTCCTCTGGAACACTTGCACCAATAGAGCGTCTTGCTCACTCTGTCCCGTTGAGAAATACGATAAGAGATCTTCTTCGAAGGTAATCACTAAGGAGGTTCAGTGCAGAGCCGGTGGTGCCATACTCGGTCGAAATCACTAGCAAATTTCAGTGCTACTACACAGCTGACCTTGGATTCATCCAGGTGCTGATGCAGACAAACAGCTGAGTGAATACCCTGGTCAAGTTGAAGGTCACAGAGAAGCAAGTGTTAGTCGAAAAATGCTGTCATCAGCCCTGAAATTGTCTCAAAAATCTTGCCAGTGATTGACAACAGTGACATTAGTCTGTAGTTACTAATTTCCACTCTGCTCTTCTTTTAGTAAACAGGGACTACATTTGCCTCTTTCCACAGTGAAGGTCATTTACACTGAGCTAGAGAGTGCTGATAAATGCGAGTTAGAGGTGATGATGATGGTCTGCACATCTACTCAGCAATCTTGGGCTCACCTTATCTAAGTCCAGAATCTTTTCTTGGTCAACTGGTTTAAGAAGATATTCTTCTTCCTCATTGTCAACTCCGGCTATTGTGACACAGTTCTTAGTGGTTCAGGAACTCTCATTTTGGCAGCAAAGTTTTCAGCAAAATGGTCAACTTTCTCCTGACTGCTTGTAGAGACTGCCCCATCCTGCAGATTTAGAAGTGAAATAATTTCATGATTAACCTTGTCGGTCCTTAACCAAGTACCACCAGGTTACAGAACGCTTTGTGTCAGCCTCCCATCTAGAGATTGCTGACTTTTTTATTTCTTCCATTTGCTAACATGGGTGCCTATTATACCTTTTCGAAGCAGCGGCCTCTCGACAACGAAAGCATGAGCCTAGACTTATTTGAAGGCTACGACACATACTGCCTGTGAGTAATGTATTTTTGTTTGAGATTAAAAATATGTTAAGTGTAAGTGAAGACTTGTCACTTGATTATCAACATCACCTTAGAGAAGAGCTTACCAATCGGAGACGGCGAGCTCAGAGCAAAGGGCTGGCCAGTTTCCTCTTTACCACAGTTAGATTGTGCTTGCAGATTCTTCAATTTATTCTGTGTCGTGAGGACGGCCTTATGGTCATATGTTCCTTCACTTCACCCCCTTCATCCCTGGGTTGGCAAGTGACTGTGCCTTCAGATAGATCACTCACTTCTGTGTCAAGGGAGGAGCCAGAGATGTAAGGAGGTTAATAAAGTTTCTCATGTCAAAGAAGGCATGACTTTCATCAACATACGTCCGTATAAGAGGTTGATTGATGTCACCAACAATTATAATATGTTAACATTTTTCTTGATACAGAAAGAATTCCACATTTTCCATCAGGAAGTTGATGGAGTCTGTATGTTGCCACTGAAGTCTGGACATTGCACTCTCTAGAACAGAGGTACTAAGGTTTATGAATAACTTACAAAATATTTCCAGGGGATTAGGGATGTCAACATCAATAAGCTGGGACAAAGACACTTTTAGAGAGCACACGGCAAAGCTTTCTCCTTGACCTTGCCTGTCTCTTCTGATCTACGAGGAGTAGCCAGCAGTTCTTGCAAAAGGGTCTTGAGTCCTGTCTTCCAAAAATGTCTCAGCAATGACGATTTTGTCAGGACCCTGAGATTCCACAAAATTGAGCATTAGCTTCCAGTATTGGTAATGAAACCTCTAATGTTGCCAGACAGCATGCTGACTGTCTAGTCGTGATTGTATTCAGTTTGTATTAACAGGAATGTAAGGTGCTTGCCCTTGAGACAAGTAAGACACTGAGAAAGCCTCTGGGACGTAGCTATTTGGTCTTGGTCTTGTATGAAGCACAAGACCACCTACTGAGGTGAGATAGGAGTAGCTGGGTGGGTGATGTGTGTGATCACCAGATCCAAGATCCTGCTGGTTAGTTCCGAGAATAAACCTCAAAAAAATGGTGATGCTGTGTGTCAAGTTCATTTTTGTTACCACAGGTATTTTACAGGCAGTTTTCAGTGGTATGCTCCTCTGGTAACAGCGGGAGCACTGACTGGGCGCCTATAAGGGACTGTGTTGGCAAGAGATGAGATGGCTCTGAGTGGCTACCTCTCTCTCTCTCTCTCTCTCTCTCTCTCTCTCTCTCTCTCTCTCTCTCTCTCTCTCTCTCTCTCTCTCTCTCTCTCTCTCTCTCTCTCTCTCTCTCTCTCTCTCTCTCTCTCTCTCTCTCTCTCTCTCTCTCTCTCTCTCTCACACACACACACACACACACACATATATATATATATATATATATTTTAACCTATATATATTTATATATACATATATATATATATATATATATATATATATATATATATATATATATATATATATATATATATATATATATATATATATGCAGATATGATACTATTAAGAAACTCAGTGAGTATACTTCAGCTTCAGCAGAACACAAAATCAACGGGAACAGCTGAGAGAGAGAGGGTAAGAAGACTCCATGGGCAGGAAGGAGAGACAGGGTAGGCATTGACAGGCAGACAAGCACAGCCTTAGGAGCGAACAAGTACAACCGGCCACAAAACTACCCACAGAATCCCCTCAAGCCCTACCATCCTACACCAATCAAGCAATAACCAAAAACAAGTCAATCTTCATATACACAGACCACCCTGTATCACTAAAACCACCATCACAGCAGCCTCCCATAATATGCCACCTTGGCTTCCACACCTCCAACCCACACCAACCCCTCTCACCCCTCAGAATACAGTACCAGAAAGGAAATTGAAGGTATGGTACACAAACGCAGATGTAATAACAAAGAAGAGTGAAGAGCGGCAGCAACGAATCACTGAGGCATCCACAGACATCATAAGACTCAGGGAGACAGCTCACAGGGATGATAACAAATGCAATCTTCCAGACTGGATATCAGATCCTGAGGAAAGCCAGAGGAAATTGAGGAGGAGTGGAGTAGCATTACTAATCAAAAACCTGTGGAGTTTTGAGTAGATGGGATAACTGTGCTTAAGGGAAGAAGATGACTACATAGTACAAACACTTCAGACTGGTGGTCCAAAAGTGATGCTAACAGTGATGTTTAATCCACCACTGAACAGCAACAGACCAAGACAAGAGTACGATGGAAGTAACAGAGTAATTGTGGACACACTAGCCGAGGTGGCCAGAAGGGCCAACATGAGAAAAGCAAAGTTATTTATCATGGGGGATTTCAACCACAAGGAAATTGACTGAGAAAACCTGTAGCCATATGCAGGACCAGAGCTAAGATTTTGGAGGTAGTACAGGAAATCTTCATGCACCAACATGTTAGGGACACATCCAGAGAGAAAGAGAGGAGAGGATGAACTAGCAAGGCTGGACATTGTATTCACCTTAAGCAGTTCAGTCATTGGTAATATTTCACATAAAAGGTCCCTTGGCTCTACTGATTACGTGGTCCTGAGTTTCGAATACCTTGTTTAGTTAACAGCAGAGACTGAAACAGCCCGAGAAGGAGAGAAGAAGTGGAGCTTTGAAAAAGGGGACCACACAGGCATGAATCGATTCCTGCATAAGGTGCGTCTGGAAAAGAGAGTTAGAGGGTAAAGACAGTAAATGAAATGATGGAACACGTGACCACAGAATGTAGGTTCTGTCTCTGTAAATGCCTTCTCTTCTCGTTACATGCCCCGAACTTCAAAACACTCGTAACATGACCTGATCTTTATCCCCTCTCCTTACTCTACCTTTTCGTCTTTCCTGACTTCTGCCTAAGTAGGTTTTATTCTATGGAGGTTTTAGTCCCGTAGGGATTTTGTCCTATCCCATGAGCCATTACTTCTCTAGCAGTTCCCCTGTTCTCTTCTTCAGATTACCTTCACTATTACTACTTCTACAACTATTTTATTTATGCTAACACACGTTCTTCCTCAATACCACCACTAACCTTATTGCTACCATTATTGTTTCACTACTAGTACTACTACTGCTGCTACTACTAACTACCACTACTACTACTACTACTACAATTGTACAACTCCTTCCTTCCTTTCTACCTCTCTGACCCCACTCTCTTTTTCACATATATTCTGGATACCTTCTCACGTGATTCTCTGTTTGCCTAATTAATGGACCAAGTCGGACCATTAATTAATTCCCCTATTTGTGCCTTGTTCCATTCTTTAGGCTTTCTCATGTTATCGCAAGGATTTTTAAAATCTGTTCTGTTGTTGAGTTGTAGATTCGGAGGTACTTATGACGGCCCGGGTCTTTTCCAAATGGTTACTTGGCGATGCGAGGAAGTCTGATGAAGCTGCACAGCAGCTGGTTGTGTCGGGAAGGGCTGCGAAATAGCCATTACAGGGTCCATTACAGACACATCCAATCATTAGGCCGTGGCCTGAGTGCTGGGTAACTCAGCTTCACGGTGATTGGTAGATGGGAAGCTTGCTAGCGGAGTGAACCGTTTTGGAGGTATCTGAATTTCTTCTTTGAAAGGTAGTCCACTTCAATCAGGGTTTTGGTGTTTGCTATATACTTGTTGACGAGTTCAAGCATTTGTTTAGTGGTGTAGACATACTTCGACTAGCAGGTAAACTTAACTGTCCCATTTTGGAGTCGATGGTGAATTTCTCCGGCAAGCATTAAGTCACTGTATTGGTCAGTTGTGTAAAACGTGATACCAGGCCAAGCTACGTATTCAGGCTCATTATGAAGAGCTGAAGCAGCCACAGGAGGGCTGGTAGTGGTGACTGTTGAAGGAGTGACTGAGTGAGCCGAGGCAGCGGGAGGTTCTTCATCAGGTGGTAGTGTTTCAGCTCTCTTGGCCGGTGGTGGTGGTGGAAGAAGTCGGTGGTGGCCTCTCATTGGAGGGATTTGGGGTAGTCTCAGCAGATGGAGGCGGTGGTGGTGGTGGAGCTGTAGAAATAATGACAATATTTGAGGTGGACTTGATTATGTTTGCAGAAGGTAGAGATTCAGGAAATGTAAAGCTTGGCATGCTGTTTAGCCGAAAGAATTTGTTGATGGTGGAACTGAAGGATCCTGGTACAGTTACATTGTGCACGTGGGCATACATAATGCCGTAGAGGATTTTTGTGGATTCGCCGGCAGGAATCGGTGGTAATGTATTGCTGGTGGACAATGCAGTGTTGGTGGTGGAGGATTGAGTAGCAGTCTGGCTAATTTTTGTGGTATCCCCCTGGGAGATCTGGAAGAGGTCTTTTTCTCTGCTGTTTATTGAGTCTTCTTCACAATATCACGTCGTGTAAAGACATTTTGAAGAAAGACTGTGGAGGTCACTCTTGGTTTTTACGAGGAGCGGTGATGGAGCAGGTCTTGAAATCGTGGCCCTCACTACCACTGGTTGTGCAGAACTTTTTGTCCATAAAGGGGCAGTTCTTAGTGTTGTGCATACAAGAGTAGCAATTCCAGCAGTGTTGGATATGGTGGTGCCTTTTTGCTTGAATATAACTAGGGCTCATGTAGTAATAATATATGGAAGGACCCTCAGCCACACCATTGGCAGCCATGTTCTCAAAAGTAAAGGTGATTTTTAACATGAATGAAGTCGTAGGGACTTCGGTGATGCTAAGCCTCGGCCCAGGAGTTCTGGTCTTCAACTGGGGTCCTGAGGTCTAAAGAAGGTTGAGAAGTAAAGAGTTTGTCAAGTTTCATTAGGAAGACAGTCCTCTTGGCCCTGAGAGCCGGAGAGAACATGACGGTAAAGCCTCGACCGGTGAGAGTGGAGGTCGCGGAGGTAGTGAGTAGCTTTCTAGCCTTATCATCATCGTTGCACACGACATTGAAGGCATCTGGACTGTCAGGATAGTGTTAAACTTCACTTGGAAGCCGCCCCTAACTGCAGTTGCAAGTGCAAACTTTGAGGAATAGTTCAGAGTTCCATTGCAAGGTTTAATCTTAACATGATTTGAGCAGCTCATCGTGAGAAGATCAAGACGATGACAATGAAGATAAAGGTTCCCCTCCCCAATGGGGATCGTAGCGAGACTGTAAACACAAGAGTAAGAGCTACTGAGACTGCACAGGGCGAAGTCTACACAGCGAATATATTTCTAAAATTTGAAAACTCAAAATAATATTTAGTAGAGGGCTCCCTCACATACCACTAGACTAGTTAAGGTTATTTTAGGGGATACCCAATGATACCCTGAGTCAACAGAAAATTTATTTCAGTCTTCAACATCAGGTTACCATCTATGGCGCAGATTTTTATTATGACCGATTTCCAGGACTTTTAGCACTCCCCCTCTGACTGATACTTCTGAAAAAGTGATAAATAAAACTTTCAATACCAGAAGCACTCAAACCTGGCACTTGTGAAAGAATAAAAAGTGAATCTCGAAAAAATAATACAAATCAGAGCAGCGTCTTGTTAATTACTGATATATGAGAATTGTAAAAACTCCTTTTTTTTAATGAAACCCTCAATGTCATCTGTCTGGAACTGAGGCTCGGAATAAGTCACACCAACTGAGGCTCGGAATAAGTCACACTAACTGAGAGCCGTAATAACAGTCACGCTGAGGGCGGTAATAACAGTCACACTGAGGGCGGTAATAACAGTCACGCTGAGGGCGGTAATAACAGTCACACTGAGAGCGGTAATAACAGTCACACTGAGGGCGGTAATAACAGTCACACTGAGAGCGGTAATAACAGTCACACTGAGGGCGGTAATAACAGTCACACTGAGAGCGGTAATAACAGTCACACTGAGAGCGGTAATAACAGTCACACTGAGAGCGGTAATAACAGTCACACTGAGAGCGGTAATAACAGTCACGCTGAGGGCGGTAATAACAGTCAAACTAAGGGCGGTAATAACAGTCACGCTGAGGGCGGTAATAACAGTCACGCTGAGGGCGGTAATAACAGTCACGCTGAGGGCGGTAATAACAGTCACGCTGAGGGCGGTAATAACAGTCACGCTGAGGGCGGTAATAACAGTCACACTAACAGAGAGCGGTAATAACAGTCACGCTGAGGGCGGTAATAACAGTCACACTGAGGGCGGTAATAACAGTCACGCTGAGGGCGGTAATAACAGTCACACTGAGGGCGGTAATAACAGTCACACTGAGGGCGGTAATAACAGTCACACTGAGGGCGGTAATAACAGTCACACTGAGGGCGGTAATAACAGTCACACTGAGAGCGGTAATAACAGTCACACTGAGAGCGGTAATAACAGTCACACTGAGAGCGGTAATAACAGTCACACTGAGAGCGGTAATAACAGTCACACTGAGAGCGGTAATAACAGTCACGCTGAGGGCGGTAATAACAGTCACACTGAGGGCGGTAATAACAGTCACGCTGAGGGCGGTAATAACAGTCACGCTGAGGGCGGTAATAACAGTCACACTGAGGGCGGTAATAACAGTCACACTGAGGGCGGTAATAACAGTCACGCTGAGGGCGGTAATAACAGTCACGCTGAGGGCGGTAATAACAGTCACGCTGAGGGCGGTAATAACAGTCACACTAACAGAGAGCGGTAATAACAGTCACGCTGAGGGCGGTAATAACAGTCACACTGAGGGCGGTAATAACAGTCACACTGAGGGCGGTAATAACAGTCACACTGAGGGCGGTAATAACAGTCACACTGAGGGCGGTAATAACAGTCACACTGAGGGCGGTAATAACAGTCACACTGAGGGCGGTAATAACAGTCACACTGAGGGCGGTAATAACAGTCACGCTGAGGGCGGTAATAACAGTCACACTGAGGGCGGTAATAACAGTCACACTGAGGGCGGTAATAACAGTCACACTGAGGGCGGTAATAACAGTCACACTGAGGGCGGTAATAACAGTCACACTGAGGGCGGTAATAACAGTCACACTGAGGGCGGTAATAACAGTCACACTGAGGGCGGTAATAACAGTCACACTGAGGGCGGTAATAACAGTCACACTGAGGGCGGTAATAACAGTCACGCTGAGGGCGGTAATAACAGTCACACTGAGGGCGGTAATAACAGTCACACTGAGGGCGGTAATAACAGTCACACTGAGGGCGGTAATAACAGTCACACTGAGGGCGGTAATAACAGTCACGCTGAGGGCGGTAATAACAGTCACGCTGAGGGCGGTAATAACAGTCACGCTGAGGGCGTTAATAACAGTCACGCTGAGGGCGGTAATAACAGTCACACTAACAGAGAGCGGTAATAACAGTCACGCTGAGGGCGGTAATAACAGTCACACTGAGGGCGGTAATAACAGTCACACTGAGGGCGGTAATAACAGTCACGCTGAGGGCGGTAATAACAGTCACACTGAGGGCGGTAATAACAGTCACACTGAGGGCGTTAATAACAGTCACGCTGAGGGCGGTAATAACAGTCACACTAACAGAGAGCGGTAATAACAGTCACGCTGAGGGCGGTAATAACAGTCACACTGAGAGCGGTAATAACAGTCACGCTGAGGGCGGTAATAACAGTCACGCTGAGGGCGGTAATAACAGTCACGCTGGGGGCGGTAATAACAGTCACACTGAGGGCGGTAACAACAGTCACACTGAGGGCGGTAATAACAGTCACGCTGAGGGCGGTAATAACAGTCACGCTGAGGGCGGTAATAACAGTCACGCTGAGGGCGGTAATAACAGTCACGCTGAGGGCGGTAATAACAGTCACACTAACAGAGAGCGGTAATAACAGTCACGCTGAGGGCGGTAATAACAGTCACACTGAGGGCGGTAATAACAGTCACACTAAGGGCGGTAATAACAGTCACGCTGAGGGCGGTAATAACAGTCACACTGAGGGCGGTAATAACAGTCACACTGAGGGCGGTAATAACAGTCACGCTGAGGGCGGTAATAACAGTCACGCTGAGGGCGGTAATAACAGTCACGCTGAGGGCGGTAATAACAGTCACACTGAGGGCGGTAATAACAGTCACACTGAGGGCGGTAATAACAGTCACGCTGAGGGCGGTAATAACAGTCACGCTGATGGCGGTAATAACAGTCACACTGAGGGCGGTAATAACAGTCACACTGAGGGCGGTAATAACAGTCACGCTGAGGGCGGTAATAACAGTCACGCTGAGGGCGGTAATAACAGTCACACTGAGGGCGGTAATAACAGTCACACTGAGGGCGGTAATAACAGTCACACTAACTGAGGGCGGTATTAACAGTCACGCTGGGGGCGGTAATTACAGTCACACTAACTGAGGGCGGTAATAACAGTCACACTAAGGGCGGTAATAACAGTCACACTGAGGGCGGTAATAACAGTCACACTGAGGGCGGTAATAACAGTCACACTGAGGGCGGTAATAACAGTCACACTGAGGGCGGTAATAACAGTCACACTGAGGGCGGTAATAACAGTCACACTGAGGGCGGTAATAACAGTCACACTGAGGGCGGTAATAACAGTCACACTGAGGGCGGTAATAACAGTCACACTGAGGGCGGTAATAACAGTCACACTAACTGAGGGCGGTATTAACAGTCACGCTGGGGGCGGTAATAACAGTCACACTAACTGAGGGCGGTAATAACAGTCACACTAAGGGCGGTAATAACAGTCACACTGAGGGCGGTAATAACAGTCACACTGAGGGCGGTAATAACAGTCACACTGAGGGCGGTAATAACAGTCACACTGAGGGCGGTAATAACAGTCACACTGAGGGCGGTAATAACAGTCACACTGAGGGCGGTAATAACAGTCACACTGAGGGCGGTAATAACAGTCACACTGAGGGCGGTAATAACAGTCACACTGTGGGCGGTAATAACAGTCACACTGAGGGCGGTAATAACAGTCACACTGAGGGCGGTAATAACAGTCACACTGAGGGCGGTAATAACAGTCACACTGAGGGCGGTAATAACAGTCACACTAACTGAGGGCGGTATTAACAGTCACACTGAGGGCGGTAATAACAGTCACACTAACTGAGGGCGGTATTAACAGTCACACTAACTGAGGGCGGTAATAACAGTCACACTAAGGGCGGTAATAACAGTCACACTGAGGGCGGTAATAACAGTCACACTGAGGGCGGTAATAACAGTCACACTGAGGGCGGTAATAACAGTCACACTGAGGGCGGTAATGACAGTCACACTAACTGAGGTCGGTAATAACAGTCACACTAACTGAGGGCGGTATTAATTAACAGTCACACTAACTGAGGGCGGTAATAACAGTCACACTAACTGAGGGCGGTATTAACAGTCACACTAACTGAGGGCGGTATTAACAGTCACACTAACTGAGGGCGGTATTAACAGTCACACTAACTGAGGGCGGTAATAACGCTACCACTAAGTGTTGCTGGTAATATAATCCCTCTCACTGAGGATTGCAGAAACACCGCCTCTTTAACGAAGCTTGCGAAGATTTATTATTATTATCACACTGGCCGATTCCCACCAAGGCAGGGTGGCCCGAAAAAGAAAAACTTTCACCATCATTCACTCCATCACTGTCTTGCCAGAAGGGTGCTTTACACTACAGTTTTTAAACTGCAACATTAACACCCCTCCTTCAGAGTGCAGGCACTGTTCTTCCCATCTCCAGGACTCAAGTCCGGCCTGCCGGTTTCCCTGAATCCCTTCATAAATGTTACTTTGCTCACACTCCAACAGCACGTCAAGTATTAAAAACCATTTGTCTCCATTCACTCCTATCAAACACGCTCACGCATGCCTGCTGGAAGTCCAAGCCCCTCGCACACAAAACCTCCTTTACCCCCTCCCTCTAACCCTTCCTAGGCCGACCCCTACCCCGCCTTCCTTCCACTACAGACTGAAACACTCTTGAAGTCATTCTGTTTCGCTCCATTCTCTCTACATGTCCGAACCACCTCAACAACCCTTCCTCAGCCCTCTGGACAACAGTTTTGGTAATCCCGCACCTCCTCCTAACTTCCAATTCTCTGCATTATATTCACACCACACATTGCCCTCAGACATGACATCTCCACTGCCTCCAGCCTTCTCCTCGTTGCAACATTCATCACCCACGCTTCACACCCATATAAGAGCGTTGGTAAAACTATACTCTCATACATTCCCCTCTTTGCCTCCAAGGACAAAGTTCTTTGTCTCCACAGACTCCTAAGTGCACCACTCACTCTTTTTCCCTCATCAATTCTATGATTCACCTCATCTTTCATAGACCCATCCGCTGACACGTCCACTCCCAAATATCTGAATACATTCACCTCCTCCATACTCTCTCCCTCCAATCTGATATTCAATCTTTCATCACCTAATCTTTTTGTTATCCTCATAACCTTACTCTTTCCTGTATTCACCTTTAATTTTCTTCTTTTGCACACCCTACCAAATTCATCCACCAATCTCTGCAACTTCTCTTCAGAATCTCCCAAGAGCACAGTGTCATCAGCAAAGAGCAGCTGTGACAACTCCCACTTTGTGTGTGATTCTTTATCTTTTAACTCCACGCCTCTTGCCAAGACCCTCGCATTTACTTCTCTTACAACCCAATCTATAAATATATTAAACAACCACGGTGACATCACACATCCTTGTCTAAGGCCTACTTTTACTGGGAAAAAATTTCCCTCTTTCCTACATACTCTAACTTGAGCCTCACTATCCTCGTAAAAACTCTTCACTGCTTTCAGTAACCTACCTCCTACCCCATACACTTGCAACATCTGCCACATTGCCCCCCTATCCACCCTGTCATACACCTTTTCCAAATCCATAAATGCCACAAAGACCTCTTTAGCCTTATCTAAACACTGTTCACTTATATGTTTCACTGTAAACACCTGGTCCACACTACCCCTACCTTTCCTAAAGCCTCCTTGTTCATCTGCTATCCTATTCTCCGTCTTACTCTTAATTCTTTCAATTATAACTCTACCATACACTTTACCAGATATTACCCCTTTAACTTAGTTTGTAACAACAACCATTCAGGCTGCAGCTTGTAATAATACTAGCACTCTAACTAAGCTTGTAATAATACTAGCACTCTAACTAAGCTTGTAATAATACTAGCACTCTAACTAAGCTTGTAATAATACTAGTATTCTAACTAAGCTTGTAATAATACTAGTACTCTAACTAAGCTTGTAATAATACTAGCACTCTAACTAAGCTTGTAATAATACTAGCACTCTAAGTTTGTAATAATACTAGTACTCTAACTAAGCTTGTAGTAATACTAGAACTCTAACTAAGCTTGTAATAATACTAGCACTCTAACTAAGCTTGTGATAATACTAGTACTCTAACTAACCTTGTAATAATACTAGTATTCTAACTAAGCTTGTAATAATACTAGCACTCTAACTAAGCTTGTAATAATACTAACACTCTAACTAAGCTTGTAATAATACTAGTACTCTAACTAAGCTTGTAATAATACTAGTACTCTAACTAAGCTTGTAATAATACTAGTACTCTAACTAAGCTTGTAATAATACTAGTACTCTAACTAAGCTTGTAATAATACTAGTACTCTAAATAGGGTTGTAATAATACTAGTACTCTAACTAAGCTTGTAATAATACTAGTACTCTAACTAAGCTTGTAATAATACTAGTACTCTAAATAGGCTTGTAATAATACTAGTACTCTAACTAAGTTTGTAATAATACTAGTACTCAAACTAAGCTTGTAATAATACTAGCACTCTAACTAAGCTTGTAATAATGCTAACACTCTAACTAAGCTTGTAATAATACTAGCACTCTAACTAAGCTTGTAATAATACTAGTACTCTAACTAAGCTTGTAATAATACTAGTACTCTAACTAATCTTGTGATAATACTAGTACTCTAACTAAGTTTGTAATAATACTAGTACTCTAACTAAGCTTGTAATAATACTAGCACTCTAACTAAGCTTGTAACAATGCTAACACTCTAAATAAGCTTGTAATAATACTAGTACTCTAACTAAGCTTGCAATAATACTAGCACTCTAACTAAGCTTGTAAAAATACTAGTACTCTAACTAAGCTTGTAATAATACTAGTACTCTAACTAAGCTTGTAATAATACTAGCACTCTAAGCTTGTAATAATACTAACATTCTAACTAGGCTTGTAATAATACTAGTACTCTAACTAAGCTTGTAATAATACTAGTACTCTAACTAAGCTTGTAATAATACTAGTACTATGACTAAGCTTGTAATAATACTAGCACTCTAACTAAGCTTGTAATAATACTAGTACTCTAACTAAGCTTGTAATAATACTAGTACTCTAACTAAGCTTGTAATAATACTAGCACTCTAACTAAGCTTGTAATAATACTAGTACTCTAACTAAGCTTGTAATAATACTAGCACTCTAAGCTTGTAATAATACTAACACTCTAAATAAGCTAGTAATAATACAAGTACTCTAACTATGCTTGTAATAATACTAGCACTCTAACTAAGCTTGTAATAATACTAGTACTCTAACTAAGCTTGAAATAATACTAGTACTCTAACTAAGCTTGTAATAATACTAGCACTCTAACTAAGCTTGTAATAATACTAACACTCTAACTAAGCTTGTAATAATACTAGTACTCTAACTAAGCTTGTAATAATACTAGTACTCTAACTAAGCTTGTAATAATAATACTACTCTAACTAAGCTTGTAATAATACTAGTACTCTAACTAAGCTTGCAATAATACTAGTACTCTAACTAAGCTTGTAATAATACTAGTACTCTAACTAAGCTTATAATAATACTAGTACTCTAACTAAGCTTGTAATAATACTAGTACCCTAACTACTAAGCTTGTAATAATACTAGTACTCTAACTAAGCTTGTAATAATGCTAACACTCTAACTAAGCTTGTAATAATACTATTACTTTAACTAAGCTTGTAACAATACTAGCACTCTAACTAAGCTTGTAATAATACTAGTACTCTAACTAAGCTTGTAATAATACTAGTACTCTAACTAAGCTTATAATAATACTAGTACTCTAACAAAGCTTGTAATAATACTAGTACTCTAACTAAGCTTGTAATAATACTAGTACTCTAACTAAGCTTGTAATAATACTAGTACTCTAACTAAGCTTGTAATAATACTAGTACTCTAACTAAGCTTGTAATAATACTAGCACTCTAACTAAGCTTGTAATAATGCTAACACTCTAACTAAGCTTGTAATAATACTAGCACTCTAACTAAGCTTGTAATAATACTAGTACTCTAACTAAGCTTGTAATAATACTAGTACTCTAACTAAGCTTGTGATAATACTAGTACTCTAAGTTTGTAATAATACTAGCACTCTAACTAAGCTTGTAATAATACTAACACTCTAAATAAGCTTGTAATAATACTAGTACTCTAACTAAGCTTGCAATAATACTAGCACTCTAACTAAGCTTGTAATAATACTAGTACTCTAACTAAGCTTGTAATAATACTAGTACTCTAACTAAGCTTGTAATAATACTAGCACTCTAAGCTTGTAATAATACTAACATTCTAACTAAGCTTGTAATAATACTAGTACTCTAACTAAGCTTGTAATAATACTAGTACTCTAACTAAGCTTGTAATAATACTAGTACTCTGACTAAGCTTGTAATAATACTAGCACTCTAACTAAGCTTGTAATAATACTAGTACTCTAACTAAGCTTGTAATAATACTAGCACTCTAAGCTTGTAATAATACTAACACTCTAACTAAGCTAGTAATAATACAAGTACTCTAACTAAGCTTGTAATAATACTATCACTCTAACTAAGCTTGTAATAATACTAGAACTCTAACTAAGCTTGTAATAATACTAGTACTCTAACTAAGCTTGTAATAATACTAGCACTCTAACTAAGCTTGTAATAATACTAACACTCTAACTAAGTTTGTAATAATACTAGTACTCAAACTAAGCTTGTAATAATACTAGCACTCTAACTAAGCTTGTAATAATGCTAACACTCTAACTAAGCTTGTAATAATACTAGCACTCTAACAAAGCTTGTAATAATACTAGTACTCTAACTAAGCTTGTAATAATACTAGTACTCTAGCTAAGCTTGTGATAATACTAGTACTCTAACTAAGTTTGTAATAATACTAGTACTCTAACTAAGCTTGTAATAATACTAGCACTCTAACTAAGCTTGTAACAATGCTAACACTCTAAATAAGCTTGTAATAATACTAGTACTCTAACTAAGCTTGCAATAATACTAGCACTCTAACTAAGCTTGTAAAAATACTAGTACTCTAACTAAGCTTGTAATAATACTAGTACTCTAACTAAGCTTGTAATAATACTAGCACTCTAAGCTTGTAATAATACTAACATTCTAACTAAGCTTGTAATAATACTAGTACTCTAACTAAGCTTGTAATAATACTAGTACTCCAACTAAGCTTGTAATAATACTAGTACTATGACTAAGCTTGTAATAATACTAGCACTCTAACTAAGCTTGTAATAATACTAGTACTCTAACTAAGCTTGTAATAATACTAGTACTCTAACTAAGCTTGTAATAATACTAGCACTCTAACTAAGCTTGTAATAATACTAGTACTCTAACTAAGCTTGTAATAATACTAGCACTCTAAGCTTGTAATAATACTAACACTCTAACTAAGCTAGTAATAATACAAGTACTCTAACTATGCTTGTAATAATACTAGCACTCTAACTAAGCTTGTAATAATACTAGTACTCTAACTAAGCTTGTAATAATACTAGTACTCTAACTAAGCTTGTAATAATACTAGCACTCTAACTAAGCTTGTAATAATACTAACACTCTAACTAAGCTTGTAATAATACTAGTACTCTAACTAAGCTTGTAATAATACTTGTACTCTAACTAAGCTTGTAATAATAATACTACTCTAACTAAGCTTGTAATAATACTAGTACTCTAACTAAGCTTGCAATAATACTAGTACTCTAACTAAGCTTGTAATAATACTAGTACTCTAACTAAGCTTATAATAATACTAGTACTCTAACAAAGCTTGTAATAATACTAGTACTCTAACTAAGCTTGTAATAATACTAGTACTCTAACTAAGCTTGTAATAATACTAGTACTCTAACTAAGCTTGTAATCATACTAGTACTCTAACTAAGCTTGTAATAATACTAGCACTCTAACTAAGCTTGTAATAATGCTAACACTCTAACTAAGCTTGTAATAATACTAGCACTCTAACTAAGCTTGTAATAATACTAGTACTCTAACTAAGCTTGTAATAATACTAGTACTCTAACTAAGCTTGTGATAATACTAGTACTCTAAGTTTGTAATAATACTAGCACTCTAACTAAGCTTGTAATAATACTAACACTCTAACTAAGCTTGTAACAATGCTAACACTCTAAATAAGCTTGTAATAATACTAGTACTCTAACTAAGCTTGCAATAATACTAGCACTCTAACTAAGCTTGTAATAATACTAGTACTCTAACTAAGCTTGTAATAATACTAGTACTCTAACTAAGCTTGTAATAATACTAGCACTCTAAGCTTGTAATAATACTAACATTCTAACTAAGCTTGTAATAATACTAGTACTCTAACTAAGCTTGTAATAATACTAGTACTCTAACTAAGCTTGTAATAATACTAGTACTCTGACTAAGCTTGTAATAATACTAGCACTCTAACTAAGCTTGTAATAATACTAGTACTCTAACTAAGCTTGTAATAATACTAGCACTCTAAGCTTGTAATAATACTAACACTCTAACTAAGCTAGTAATAATACAAGTACTCTAACTAAGCTTGTAATAATACTATCACTCTAACTAAGCTTGTAATAATACTAGTACTCTAACTAAGCTTGTAATAATACTAGTACTCTAACTAAGCTTGTAATAATACTAGCACTCTAACTAAGCTTGTAATAATACTAACACTCTAACTAAGCTTGTAATAATACTAGTACTCTAACTAAGCTTGTAATAATACTAGTACTCTAACTGAGCTTGTAATAATAATACTACTCTAACTAAGCTTGTAATAATACTAGTACTCTAACTAAGCTTGCAATAATACTAGTACTCTAACTAAGCTTGTAATAATACTAGTACTCTAACTAAGCTTATAATAATACTAGTTCTCTATCTAAGCTTGTAATAATACTAGTACTCTAACTAAGCTTATAATAGTACTAGTACTCTAACTAAGCTTGTAATAATACTAACACTCTAACTAAGCTTGTAATAATAATAGTACTCTAACTAAGCTTGTAATAATACTAGTACTCTAACTAAGCTTGTAATAATGCTAGTACTATAACTAAGCTTGTAATAATACTAGTACTCTAACTAAGCTTGTAATTATACTAGTACTCTAACTAAGCTTATAATAATACTAGTACTCTAACTAAGCTTGTAATAATACTAGTACTCTAAGCTTGTAATAATACTAACACTACCTAATATTGTAATAATACTAATACTCTAACTAAGCTTGTAATAATACTAGCACTCTAACTAAGCTTGTAATAATACTAATACTCTAACTAAGCTTGTAATAATACTAGTACTCTAACTAAGCTTGTAATAATACTAGTACTCTAATTAAGCTTGTAATAATACTTGTACTCTAGCTAAGCTTGTAATAATGCTAGTACTCTAACTAAGCTTGTAATAATACTAGTACTCTAAGCTTGTAATAATACTAGTACTCTAAATAAGCTTGTAATAATACTAGCACTCTAACTAAGCTTGTAATAATGCTAGTACTTTAACTAAGCTTGTAATAATTCTAGTACTCTAACTAAGCTTGTAATAATACTAACACTCTAATTAAGCTTGTAATAATACTAGTACTCTAACTAAGCTTGTAAAAATACTAACACTCTAACTAAGCTAGTAATAATACTAGCACTTTAACTCAGCTTGTAATAATACTAGCACTCTAATTAAGCTTGTAATAATACTAGTACTCTAACTAAGCTTGTAATAATACTAACACTCTAACTAAGCTTGTAGTAATACCAACACTCTAACTAAACTCGTAATAATACTAACACTCTAACTAAGCTTGTAATAATACTAACACTCTAACTAAGCTTGTAATAATACTAGCACTCTAACTAAGCTTGTAATATTAGTAACACTCTAAGCTTGTAATGATACTAGCACTCTAACTAAGCTTGTAATATTAGTTACACTCTAAGCTTGTAATAATACTACCACTCGAACTAAGCTTGTAATAATACTAGCACTCTAACTAAGCTTGTAATAATACTAGCACTCTAACTAAGCTTGTAATAATACTAGCACTCTAACTAAGCTTGTAATAATACTAGCACTCTAACTAAGCTTGCAATAATACTAACACTGTAACTAATCTTGTAATAATACTGGCACTCTAACTAGGACAGTAATAAAACTAGCATTCTAACTAAGCTTATAATAAAACTAGCATTCTAACTAAGCTTGTAATAATACTAACACTCTAAGGTTGTAATAATACTAGTACTCTAACTAAGCTTGTAATAATACTAGCACTCTAACTAAGCTTGTAATAATACTAATACTATAACTAAGCTTGTAATAATACTAACACTCTAACTAAGCTTCTAATAATACTAACCTCTAACTAAGCTTGAAATAATTCTAGCACTCTAACTAAGCTTGTAATAATACTAACACTCTAACTAAGCTTGTAATAGTACTAGCACTCTAATTAAGCTTGTAATAAAACTAGCACTCTAACTAAGCTTGCAATAATACTAGTACTCTAACTAAGCTTGCAATAATACTAACACTCTAACTAAGCTTGTAATAATACTAGCACTCTAACTATGCTTGTAATATTAGTAACACTCTAAGATTGTTATAAAACTAGCATTCTAACTAATCTTGTAATAAATCTAGCATTCTAACTAAGCTTGTAACAATACTAACACTATAAGCTTGTAATAATACTAGTACTCTAACTAAACTTGTAATAATACTAGAACTCTAACTAAGTTTGTAATAATACTAGCACTCTAACTAAGCTTGTAATAATACTAGCACTCTAACTAAGCTTGTAATAATACTAGCACTCTAACTAAGCTTGTAATAATACTAGCACTCTAACTAAGTTTGTAATAATACTAGCACTCTAAGCTTGTAATAATAATAACACTCTAAGCTTGTAATAATACTAGCACTCTAACTAAGCTTGTAATAATACTAACACTCTAACTAAGCTTGTAATAATACAAGCTCTGTAACTAAGCTTGTAATAATACTAGGAATGTAACTAAGCTTGTAATAATACTAGCACTGTAACTAAGCTTGTAATACTAGCACTGTAACTAAGCTTGTAATAATACTAGCACTGTAATTAAGCTTGTAATAATACTAACACTCTAACTAAGCTTCTAATAATACTAGCACTCTAAATAAGCTGGTAATAATACTAGTATTCTAAGTTTGTAATAATACTAGAACTCTTACTAAGCTTGTAATAATACCAGCACTCTAACTAAGATTGTAATAATACTAGCACTCTAACTAAGCTTGTAATAATGCAAGCACTCTAAGCTTGTAATAATAATAGCACTCTAACTAAGCTTGTAATAATGCTAGAACTCTAATTAAGCTTGTAATAATACTAGCACTCTAACTACGCTTGTAATAATACTAGCATTCTATGCTTGTAATAATAATAACGCTCTAACTAAGCTTGTAATAATACTAGTACTCTAACTAAACCTGTAATAATACTAGCACTCTAACTAAGCTTGTAATAATACTAGCACTGTAAGCCTGTAATAATACTAGTACTGTAACTAAGCTTGTAATAATACTTGCACTCTAACTAAGCTTGTAATAATACTAGCACTGTAACTAAACTTGTAATAATACTAGCACTCTAACTAAGCTTTTAATAATGCTTGCACTCTAACTAAGCTTGTAATAATACTAGTACTGTAACTAAGCTTGCAATAATACTAGCACTGTAACTAAGCTTGTAATAATACTAGCACTGTAAGTAAACTTGTAATAATACTAGCACTCTAACTAAGCTTGTAATAATACTTGCACTCTAACTAAGCTTGTAATAATACTAGAACTGTAACTAAGCTTGTGGGAATGCCATCACTACTCAGAATTATATCTCGTCGGATTAAGTACAAAATCATTAAGTAGAATAGTAGAGATTAAAGAAGGAAAAAAATACGGAATTTCACTAGGGAAGTTGATGCATAATTAAGACATTAATAATTTTTGATACAGCGCAAACATACATAAAATACATTTTTCATAATTATTTAAATATGTATTTCATTAAACTTAATGAAACTCCATTGTATACTAATGTTTCAATTTTTATTTATATATTTATTTTTCCAAAAGTATTTATGCTTCCTTAATATCAACACTATTTACAAATGTCTATCCTTTTCCTAAATGTCTTCTCTAATGTGAAATTCTTTCAGTAATCCAAAAATTAAAATTCGTCGAATGATAAAGGACGTGGAAAAGGACATGGAACAAATTGCAGTAGCAGCGTTCAGACGTCTTATCTCTCACGTACACAGTTCTAAGATCGCACTCACCAAGCACCTCCCAAGTAAAATATGTAGCAAAACATACTAAATAATCAGTCGCTAAATCAGAACCTAATTCAGGACAACAGGACAACCCTCTCTGCCCTGCATCCAGGCAGTGCTCTGGCTGAAACTGAAAGGGGCACTGTATGGGATACAATAGGTGTACTTACTGTTATAGAACCAGGATCACCATTTCTTTAGAGATTAAACTCCGAACAAATCACCAGAAAATATTATCTCTCATTCGTTACTCGCCCTGTTACACCTATCTTAATTCAGCAGGTTTTTTGTGCCTTTCTCATATAAACAGATCTTAACCCATGTCTTACCTGTCTCAGACATGAGGAGCTTGAACTCAGACATGAGGAGCTTGAACTCAGACATGAGGAGCTTGAACTCAGACATGGGGAGCTTGAACTCAGACATGAGGAGCTTGAACTGTTACTAGAAGGGCAGTCCTTTCTAGTATTCACTGGAGATCTCTAAGCTTTTAGAATCGCGTTTTTTGTAACAAATGGGGGCCTGTCTGGGATGCTCTTGATCCAAGGTGTTGGAGAAATTGTCCAGTTTGACATACTAGTAACTCTATGATCAAACACTTTGAGTACTTTCCTAATCTGAAGACTTTGAGTTTAGTCTTGTACAACATACCAGGTGGATGTATGTACTTGACTGAGTCTCTTGATCCAAGGTGATGGAAATACTGCTTGAGCTCTAGCTCTAAGACAACTAACACTAAAATTCCTATCAGGATTATAGTTTCCCATAATCACTCTCTCGTAGTACATTTATTTTCGTGATGTACGTCAAAGTGAAACAAATAGTTGATACTCTGACTTTGTCTGAGTTAAGTACATTAAAACTTCAGACGTGTTGGCGAGTAGCCAAATATCTCGGTGTGACGTATAACAGGAATTACACTGCAGAAACTGTCAGAGCGTTAATTAAAGATATATTGTTTCCTGCTCATACAGAGATGTCTGATTATGATTCAGATTCAGAAAGCCTAGTGTCACAATTAGAAAGTATGACTCTATTTGATGAAGTAGAAGATAGAG
>NC_091325.1:33470497-33482851 GCF_038502225.1 Cherax quadricarinatus | reverse complement strand
CAATGTGTGGTGTGAATATAATGCAGAGAATTCGTAGTTTGGAAGTTAGGAGGAGGTGCGGGATTACCAAAACTGTTGTCCAGAGGGCTGAGGAAGGGTTGTTGAGGTGGTTCGGACATGTAGAGAGAATGGAGCGAAACAGAATGACTTCAAGAGTGTATCAGTCTGTAGTGGAAGGAAGGCGGGGTAAGGGTCGGCCTAGGAAAGGTTGGAGAGAGGGGGTAAAGGAGGTTTTGTGTGCGAGGGGCTTGGACTTCCAGCAGGCATGCGTGAGCGTGTTTGATAGGAGTGAATGGAGACAAACGGTTTTTAATACTTGACGTGCTGTTGGAGTATGAGCAAAGTAACACATGTGAATGGGTTCAGGGAAACCGGCAGGCCGGACTTGAGTCCTGGAGATGGGAAGTACAGTGCCTGCACTCTGAAGGAGGGGTGTTAATGTTGCAGTTTAAAAACTGTAGTGTAAAGCACCCTTCTGGCAAGACAGTGATGGAGTGAATGATGGTGAAAGTTTTTCTTTTTCGGGCCACCCTGCCTTGGTGGGAATCGGCCAGTGTGATAATAATAAAATAATATACATATGGACCAGTAGGCTTGCTACAGAGCTCCTCAGTTGTCTTCTTTCTGCAACTAGTGACCTCCATCTCCTGCAACGTCTTGAGACTTTCGACACTACTCCTCCGGCAGTCTGTAAGACTTCATTTTCATTCTTTAGCTTCCCATTGCTACAGACTACAGAGCAGGCTCAAGGACTGTTTACTTCACCTTTGTCTAGGCAGTAATTCCGCAGCCTCCACTTTGTTCTCCTCTGTATTTTGACTGAAGAAGCTTACTGTTGCATACATGTCTTACTCACGTGTCTCACTACCCAAAGCTTACCTGGATACCGATCTCACAAGATCAAAGTTACTGTTGGCTATAAAAAGTTTTTCTTTTTTTGCTGCATCTCGGTTGCCTGCACAATGTTTAGTTTTCAATAGAGGATTTTATTGTGATAGTAACACAATAGAGGATGTTATTGTGAAAGTAACACAATAGAGGATGTTATTGTGAAAGTAACACAATAGAGGATGTTATTGTGAAAGTAACACAATAGAGGATGTTATTGTGAAAGTAACACAATAGAAAATGTTATTGTGAAAGTAACACAATAGAGGATGTTATTGTGAAAGTAACACAATAGCAGCCTTGTTCAGGATACTATTGTGTTACGTTCAGCGGGGGAGCAGTGTTCAGAATGGAAGTTTTTAATAATAGTTCAATTATAACTACTTAATGTAGTTATAAAGTTGTGAAAAGTAGATACTGAAAGTTTTATGAAGTCTGATATATAATGAGAAGTTATTAAAAAAAAATTAATACAAATATTGATTTTTGATATGGAATTACCTATGTAAAATTTGTATTAAAATCTTAATGTTTAGGATGTTCTATTGACTTTACTTGAAAAAGTAAAGGTTAATAAAAAATTATATAGAACGATTTGAAAGACATATCATTACATTGTATTTCTGTGTTTTTTTCAGTGTTTTAAAATTGTAAAACATAAACGGTAAAGGCTAATACAAATTGCTGTTTTAGGATTGTAAAACCACGATTCCTGAAAAAAACTGTGTAAACATCATAATAATTTATTCATAAATAACGAAGAAAATGTTACTATCAGAAGAATAACTTACGTTTGAGAAAAATAATAATATTAATTTATGAAAATATATAGATGAAAAACACGATCAATCACCAGAGCGAGTGACAGTATACCTCAGTGGCGTTAATAATAATAATAATGATAATAATAATATTCTTTGTTTGTGCAAGTACACGTACAAGGAATGCAGGTGTAGCTGACATCACTGACATACTACTATATAGAAAGTCCCTTGTTATGCAGAACATATCGGGAAAATTAGATCACTACGACTCACGAAATCGTACTGACACGACTGCAAACAAACCATACCACGGACGGGGATAGAACCCGCTAGCTGGGCCAGTGGCTAACGCAACGGTCTGGAGTTTTGAGACTCTGACCCCGGGTTCTATCCCCGTCCGTGGTACGGTTTGTAAATTAGATCACTTTTTTCCCTATGATGCGACGCACACCAGTCGACTAACACCCAGGTACCTGTTTTGCTGATGGGTGAACATGTACAGCAGGTGTGTTAAGGAAACACGTCCTAATATTTTCACCTGCACCGGGGATCGAGATGAGTTCGATAACCGAGCTATGGGACACCTTAGAGTGCTAACTCAGCTCCTCCCAGACCGTGACGTAGCTTCAGAAGATGTTACGTTGTGTATTTTCTAAATACCGACACAAAACTGATAATATTCGGAAAAAAATACAAATATAATACAATATTTCATTACGTTATTTTTATTATATCATGAAATTTTATGATAAAAGTGCTGTAAAAATACTTTGAAATATGGTACAAGGAAACGGACTGCTCCAAAATGTTGCCAGATCTATGTGCGAATTTTGGGTAAGACATTTTTTATTCTATTTTTTCCATTTTTTATTTTCTTATTTCACCTGTTCTCCCCCTTGTAATATTAGATCGATACTAACCCTGAACAGTTGTTACATATTTCAATGGGCAAGTATGTAGTCACCTCCTCCTTGCACACTGAAATATGTGGTAACCATTCACTACAATTCTGAACATCCCCCAAAAAATTAAGATCAATATACTAACATTTTTACATTTATTTAAATGATTCACTAAACTTATGTAAAATACGAAACATTATTTCAATATACTTATGCATTAAGTCCAATATCTGATAAAATCATATTCGTGACTATAATATCTACTAGAAATAATTCAATGTTTATGATTTTCAATACACTGGATTGTCTGAGCTATTATTAGACAATACATTTATATTTAGCTTTGTAAGTTCATTTCCCATCTAACTCATCGATCTTTGATGGATAAGTTTTCTCAACATTTATCTTTCTTTAAGCAAAAGATGCTTCACAGTTTCACAAAATCTTTGTCAGCAAAGGTCGTTAACATTCTAAGAAATGTTAAGAACACTGACAAACTCCCACAGCTCCCCTACACATCCCTTCCTGAGATGTGTTCAATCACAAATGACATTTCCAGAGAGGTAATCACTCTAGCCATAATATCTGGGGTATTAACTCTACTAATTTTTTCCTTTATTTAACTACTAAGGTAAATATCTCAGTCTAAAGATGAATCAGTAAAGTTTACTATATTTTTAACTGCTTCCAAATGATAACTTCGCATTCCTTACTAAGAATGGCTTCGTGTTGTCCTAGTACTTCTGTGCAAGTTTATCTGATCTTATTCATACACTTGTGCAATTGTATTATGCAGGACTTTTTTCATCTTCCTCATATATCTATGTAATAGTGTCATGCAAGTTTTTTCAATATTTCTCATACGCTTATGCAAAATGTGCTATTTTCTGATATTAACCTCAAATCATCCTCATCCACATCTTGTCCTGGAAATGGGAAGGTAATGAATTTCCCCACTCTGTCTCTGTAGATTTCATATATCTCAATACTCTTCAGAAAAATGTCTTTCTCAATATGTTTGTAGTCGTTAATGCTGTCTATAAGGCATTCTGCCAACGTCCTTGAAATTGGGTATCCTATTATCAATGGTATTTATCTTGAAACCCGCTACTTAATATTGATTTCTCGAGTGTTCAGTTAGTCTCTGGGACACAGAATAGATTCAGTCTCCGCTGATAGACTTTGGGAATAAAGTTGTAGCACAGTTCTGGGTGCAGACGATACTTCACTTAACATCTACTTAAATCATTCTGAGATTCTGTATTTCTGTGCACATCGACATAGGAACATTTCCTTCCTAACTAATAACTTATTACTTACAACTTGATACCGATAACATTAACATGATATATTAAGTGCTTATTATCACAACAAAGTGTCTCTAAATTAAGAAATTCTTTCTAAGTCCTTAGCAAGGATAAAAAAAAAATTCAGAAGTTGTTTCTAAAATAAGATAACTTTATATGGATCTGTCTAATGGTAAAAACTTAAATATATTAATTATATGGGTATTAACCATTATAAGTTCTTTCTAAGACTAAAATAGCAAAATATTAATTTGAAGTAATTAATTTTATACATTTTTGCAATGTTATCTCGAACTCAAAATCTTGAAAACTTACGCTAGATCCAAATACATTAAATCTTCAAACGTTTGATACCATCAACATTGTTTCCAATCACACACATACAATATGTTATCTTTTGAAGAAAGGAATCAAGAATAATACTGAAATATCTTACCTTTCTTTTAGTATAATCTTTAATAATACTTAAATATCTTTCAGTATCTTTTGTTGAAAAGTATCTTTACAAAGTATTTACTAACACATTACCATATCGTAATCTGTAACATTATCTCATAAACATTCTTTGTTGGAAGAAGCCTTTATTATCGTGAAGACTCTTAATAACATTAATAACACTTGCATTAAATCTGCAAAACATAAATTACATTATTTTCATATACAGTAACTTCTGCATGAAAACACATCCATTGTATGAAGCAACATTCTTCAACATTCTTGAATAAATTACATTTACAGGAAGGAATTTCTGAAATAAAATGTCCTGACACTTCATCATACAAGATATTAATTAATACGAAATTACACTTCAGTGAAAAATATTCAAATAAGCAAGTTTATTCAGGTATACACAAGTACAGTTACATAGATTATTATACATAGCAGCATATGTGTAGAGAACCTGGAAAACAGAGTGACTTATTTCCATTGGGGTGTTTTGCGGAGAGGAAACACGTTCTTGAATTTAAAATTAATTGTAGTGGCAAGAAGAATGAGACTGAACGGCGATAGGGTGGAAATCTTTAACTGAAGTAATGGCTGGGCCATGAGAACACCTGCTCCAGATGTGAGAAGGAGGGAGCCAGCTGTGTAATTAATTTTGCCTGGATACGCTGACAAGCCTCAAGAGAAGTAACTCTTACAGATATGGAAGTCGGGTTATATCGGGAGAAGACAAAGATGCAGTAAGTTTATAGCTGAAATGTTTGTAGTCAGATCATCTGCAACAGTTCCACCAGCATCACTGATAGAGAGAGGTTTGAATATAAAAATATTAGCAAATTACTTTCTTGGGTTAAGAGTTGGGCATTTACTCACAAACAAGTGAAGGACATCACCATTCAGTGCCTCGTTGTTATTACAGTAAACAGAACAGCCGGGAATATATTATTGAATTCATTTCTGCATGGGACTGTGCTGAAAGCTGACTTTTAGTAACACCTCACATTAGGGCAATATGATGTTAAAGTAAATGGAGATTCACGAAACCGTAATAACGCGATTGCAAACAAACCATACCATTACGAACAAACAAACCATACCATTACGAACAAACAAATCATACCATTGAGGGGACTTGAGCTAGAGTTCGTCACGGTCACGCTAGAGGGAGATTCGTTTGTAAAAACTTGCATTTGTGGTCACAGTGGTGCCTATGTTAACCTTCGTATGGTGTAGAAATATACCTAGTTGGATGAATCTTATTGTGGCTAGCTGGCCCAGTGGCTAACGCGACGGTCTGGAGTTTTGTGACTCTCTGATTGCGGGTTGTAACCCCACCCGTGGTATGATTTAAATGGAGATTTCTCGCCCTTCATCACCTCACGAGGCCGTGGAAGCGTTGACTCCTGAAACCCTCTCCAGGTATCCTCCATGTAGCAGCTTTCCAAGGCTGGTGTTGATTAGAAGTTTAATTTATAGACAAGTGACAGATGACCTGTATGATTATTCCATTTAACTCTCACATCGTGGTTTATGAGTGTCGATTTGTTTCATGGTTATGTATAGAATTCTTGTTCCCTTGTGGCAATATACTGCGGAAGCTTTCACTTTAGAGTGCGTCTTCATGGGACATATTGGTATAGGTCGAGGTAAGATTTGCGACGAGGGCAAGGAGGTAGCGGTTCACTTGCCTGGTCTTAGTCGTACAGAAGAAACAGATGACAAAGCGGCCAGAACAGTCTGAGTAGGAGGGATAATGATCGCGTGGGAATTTAAAGACTTTGAGAAGGAAGGCCTCAGAGGACCAGAGGTCTGGGCAAAATTTGTGTACCTGCACAACACTTCACAGGTGGTGCTCATGCTCCAGCATTTGAATCATTGAGCCACCATCAACATTAGAGAGGGTAGAGGTCAACGGAGAGGCGGGGGTCAGGAGCTGTGACTTGACCCCCTGCAATCATAATCTGATTAGTAAAAGTAGGTGATTACACACTCCCACCATAACATAAACCACTATTATCAACATAATCATCATATACTCTATCAACATGACCACCGCCATTTCACACACCATCAATATCATCAGCAGCATCTAATAGGTTCGTAGTTTTACTACAGTTGTGTAGCCAGGAATTGGTAATATTTTTCTTCAGTCTTCTGTCAGATTGAGTATTGAACTCCTGGCCTGACAGTATGAGATGAGTAGCAGATGTTAGGAAATACTTCTCATGGCTTTAGAGTATTCAGGAAGTGTAACAACCTACACAGCAAAGTAGTTACTAGAGAAGGTATGACAGGGCTCATGCAGCCAGAGAGAGTTAACTCAACATTCAGCGGAGAGGGAAAGGTGTGGGACACATGATACTCCACCCCTACAATCTCAAATTGCTTATAAGAAGCAGGCGAGTACCCACAATCAGACAAACAACCAACATCTCCAGAACGCTCACACACTCGGCCAACTTCATCACTACCATCACCACTAACACTACTGCCGCCACTATCATCACCACCAACACTACCGCCGCCACTATCATCACCACCAACACTACCGCCGCCACTATCATCACCACCAACACTACCGCAGCCACTATCATCACCACCAACACCACCGCCGTCACTACCATCACCACCAACACCACCGCCGCCACTAGCATCTCCACCACACGCACACACCATTAATATTACTGCTGTCAGCCCACACATAACCACCATCACTACCTTTAACACATACACTACTTCAACATCACCTCCAACATCATAAACATTGCCAATATCTCCATTTCTATCACTCACTACACTAACATTAACCACAACTACTGATGCAAACAACAAAATCCCCCCAACAAACACACAAGACCTCGTTTATATTTGGTAATACACAAGGTCTTGAGCCATCCTACCAACAATAAAATACCTTTCATCAGTCGACTGCTAGAGAAGTCAAATGCGATATTTGTAGCATTCACAGAGACCCACACAAAAGATCACTTTGACAATGAAATATGGATAACTGAGCACAACCTATTTAGATGCGCCAGAAAGAACAGTCAACAAGGGGGGGAGGGGGAAGGGTTGGTGTGTAAGTCAGAGTCGCTCATCTGCACGGAAATGCTGAACACCACAAATGATATATTTGAAGTTCTAACAATAAAGATCGAGGACGAAAGCCTAGTCATCGTGGTTGTATATAAGCGACCAGATGCAACCTACCAACAGTTCAAGGAACAGCTACTGAAACGTGAATACTGTCTGGAAAGCTTTCCAGCCTCATCCCCAAACATCTTACTGCTTGGTGATTTCAGTCTAAGGCAAACAAAATGGAAGAATGTAGCAAATAATGGCAGAGCAGAAACAATCCCTGGAGGCAGCGCAGATGAAAAGTCACACACACATGAGCTGCAAAATCACTGCAATAAGCACACCCTAAGTCAGCAGATAGTGTTACCATTAAGACTGGAAAACACACTTGACCTTATTTTCACAAATAATGAGGACCTGGAAAGAAACATAAAACTATCAAAAATGACTAATCCCGATCACAATTTAATCAAAGTTCAGACTTGCATGCACAGGAGTCCTGACCAGCAAAATGCATACAGCTGTGAAGGTGTCTTTATCAAATACAACTTCAACAACGAGAACATCAACTGGGATCAGATGATCCATGTCTTAAATGAAGCATTTTTGGAAGGTATGTTAAATAACATGGATCCAAACTAGTGCCTTGAAAGGATTACTTTCCTGGCAGCTGAAATATATTCAAGGCATATTTCCCTAAGAAATAAGAAGGGAAAAAATAAATTGAAGAGAGGAAAATGCTCCCTCTATAGAATCACTGAGCTCCTTAAGAACGCTACATTATCTGATACAAGGAAGGAAGCGCTGACTATAGAAATGTAAAGTGTCGAGCTTAATTTAAAGGTTTCATATAAGATCCAGGAGAGACAGGAGGGGCTAAAAGCGATTAGTGAAATAGAAAGAAACTCGGAGTATTTCTTTTCATGTGCAAAAAACACGGCAAAAACCACATCTAGTATCGGGCTCTTGCTCAGGCAAGATGGGACTGTAAAAATCTCAACAAAGAAATGAGTCAGAGTCTGAAATCTAAATACGACTCTTCGTTTAGCGAGTCACTAATCAGGCTTAAGATCGAGAATCCAGTTTTTTTTTTTCATAAATTAGCCTCCTCTGTCAATGTATGCCAGATTTCTGACATTACCCCACTAGACTCTGAGAAAGCCATTGAGAGCATGCCCATGCACTCAGCCCCAGGACCAGACTCGTGGGACTCTGTGTTTGTTAAGAACTGTAGGAAACACATTTTGTGTACCCTAAGTATGCTATGGAGAAGAAGCTTAGACACGGGTGAAATTCCACAATGATTAAAATCAGCGGATATAGCCCTACTCCATAAAGATTGTAGCGAAGCATTAGCTAAGAACTACAGACCAATAGCTCTAACGTCCCACATCATAAAAGACTTTGAAGGAGTATTATGAAGCAGGATTACAAACTACTCGGATTCCCAAAAACTGTACAATTCAAGGCAATATGGGTTCATAGGACGTTGCTAGTGTCTCTCGCAGTTACTGGATCACTATGATATGATCTTGGATGCATTGAAAGACAAGCAGAATGCAGATGTAATATACACAGACTTTGCAAAGGCCTTTGACAAGTGCGATCATGGTGTAATAGTGCATAAAATGAGTGTTAAACCTATAACTGGCAAAGTGGGCAGATGGATCTTCAACTGTCTAAGCAATCGAACATAAAAAATATTGGTAAAGATAGTTAAATCGGATGCTGCCTTAGCGAAAAGCTCTGTTCATCAGGGCACAGTACTCGCCTCTATCCTGTTCCTTATTCTCATATCACACATAGACAGAGATGTAATCCATAGTGTCATCATTTGCAGACGATACTAAGATCTACATGAGGACGCGGTTAACCTCCAAGAAGATATAAACCAAGTTTTCCAATGGGCAACGGAAAACAATATGATGTTCAATGAAGACAAATTCCAACTACTCCGTTATGGAAAAGAGGAGAAGATAATAACTTAAGCTGAGTATACTACACACTCTGATCATGCAATAGAGCGAGAAAATAATTTGAGCGACCTGGGAGTGGTAATGTCTGAGGATCTCACTTTAAATGATACCAACAGTGCCACTATCACTTCTGCGAAGAATATGATAGGATGGATAATGAGAACGTTCAGAACAAGAGATGCCAGGCCATTGATAATCCTTTTTAAATCACTTGTTCTCTCTAGGCTGGAACACTGCTGTAACATCTCCATTCAAAGAAGGTGAAATTGCAGATATAGAGAATGTACAGAAAACCTTTACTGCATGTATAACTTCCAACACTTTAACCACTGGGAACGCTTGGAAGCACTTGACTTGTACTCACTGGAACTCAGGCGAGACAGATATATCATAATCTACACTTGGAAAATCCTAGAAGGAATGGTCCCTAATCTGCACACAGAAATCACGCCCTACGAATTCAAGACTGGGCAGGCGATGCAAAATACCCCCAATAAAAAGTAGGGGCACCATTGGTACATTAAGAGAAAGCACCATAAGTGTCTGGGGTCCAAGACTGTTCAACAGCCTCCCATCAGGCATAAGGGGAATTATCAATAGGCTCCTGGCTGCCTTCAAGAGGGAGGTGAGCTGATACTAAAAGTCGGTGCCGGATCAGCCGGGCTGTGGTTCGTACGATGGACTACGTGCTGCCAGCAGTAACAGCCTGGTTGATCAGGTCCTGATCCACCGGAGGCGTGGTCGAGGACCGGGCCGCGGGGGCATTGATCCCCGAAATAACCTCCAGGTAGACTCCAGGTAAGTAACATCTATACCCTTACACATAGTATATTCACACACACACACACACACACACACACACACACACACACACACACACACACACACACACACAGAGTAGTCAGGAAGTGGAATAGCTTGGGAACCGATGAAGTGGAGGCAGGATCCATACATAGCTTTAAGCAGAAGTATGATAAAGCTCATGGTTCAGGGAGAGTGACCTAGTAGTTACCAGCGAAGAGGCGGGGCCAGGAGCTTGGACTCGACGCCTGCAATCTCAACTAGGTGAGTACACACACATACACACACCTAGAGCTAAGGGGAATGTAGTATGAAGAAAGGTTAAGGGAAATCGGTCTGACGACACTGGAGGACAGGAGGGTCGGGGGAGACATGATAACGACATACAAAATACTGCGTGGAATAGACAAGGTGGACAGAGACAGGATGTTCCAGAGATAAGACACAGAAACAAGGGGTCACAATTAAAACCTGAAGACTCAGATGAGTCAAAGGGATGTTATGAAGTATTTCTTCAGCCACAGAGTTGTTAGGAAGTGGAATAGTCTGGCAAGCGATGTAATGGAAGCAGGAACTATACATAGTTTTAAGACGAGGTATGATAGAGCTCATGGAAAAGGGAGAGGGAGGACCAAGTAGTTGTCAGTGAAGAGGAGGGGGCCAAGAGCTGAGTCTCGAACCCTGCAAACACAATTAGGTGAGTACACACACACACACACACACACACACACAGTGTAGTGGGTCACAAGCGCCAGGCTCCGAGGATCTTAGTGCTTTTAGGGCGTGTTTTAGCAGCTAGAAGCAACCAGTGTTAGTGACAACGTCAGTGAACAACCCTACAAGTGATAACCAATGTATTAGAAACAATAAATAAAGTAAAGGCGAGAGAAAGCCTGAAATTATACAACAAAATTTCAAAGTGCCAGTTCGTTGAGGCATAGTGGGCACCTGTTGCCACATTGTTACATATATACAAAGTACAAAGCGAGTGACTAAAGAGAAAAGACCAAATAGAATTAAGAGAGGGTGGTAACGACAAAATGTGATGTAGCACACAGCGTGAACAAGCTAGCCAGAAAGGGGATATATATATGTATACATAAATATATATAAGCAGAGGTGGTGGCAGCAGTAGGCCTGAGGGAGTAGCGCCGCCATAACAGGTTGGGTGTCATCACAAATAAGTAGTGTACTCACCAAAAGTGAAGTGTAAATTATAAAAGTAGTAGTATACAAGTGATAAGTGTGGTAAATGAGGACTCAAAAGGGCAAGAGAAAAGTATAGCCGAAGAAGTCAGCGGCGGAAGGGCGAGGTGTACGAGTCATCGTACAGCGAGCATCATACAGCGAGCATCGTACATCAGGCATCTGGATGGACGTCCCCTCTGAGTAACGTACAAATCACTTGTTTGTGGTGGCGGGAAGTCTGAGGGTAGAGCCGGCCCGGCGGACACTGGTAGCTGGCTATCTAAACCCTGCTCCAGAGCGATTATCATACACACAACACCTAGCAGTAGTAGGAAGATAAAATTTGTAGGAGCAAGGACTAATGGGACTACAGCCCTGACAACAGTTTCGAGAGATAATGTTTTAGGACACAAAGACAGTACAATCTGAGAAGCAAGTATTGGAGTACACATGTAGTAAAAAGGTAGTGCATAACTGGGGTGAAAGAGTGACTTGTTAACACACGCTAGTATTATAATTATTTAGAACTACTCTCAGTGTTAATGGTATCTCATTAGTATTACGGGTACACAGAAGTGAGTTGTATTTCTGGGACATATAAACAACTGACGTGCTCACACACACACACGAACGCGCGCACACACATACACACTGGGGCCGGGAGCTGGGTCTCGACCCCTGAAACCACAACTAGGTGAGTACACACAGCTGATCCTTGGAATTTGACCGCCTCACCCACAGCCCCCCCACAGACCCTCACTCCCTACCTTTTCCTCCCTCGCCATAACCTTTTCCTCCCCTACTGCTCACTCACTCACCTCCTCTCTCTCTCTCTCTCTCTCTCTCTCCTCTCACTCTCTCTCTCTCTCTCTCTCTCTCTCTCTCTCTCTCTCTCTCTCTCTCTCTCTCTCTCTCTCTCTCTCTCTCTCTCTCTCTCTCTCTCTCTCTCTCTCTCTCTCTCTCTCTCTCTCTCTCTCTCTCTCTCTCTCTCTCTCTCTCTCTCTCT
>NC_091325.1:33422997-33462997 GCF_038502225.1 Cherax quadricarinatus | reverse complement strand
TGCATTTTGGTAGCAAAGTGTTCAGCAAAGAGGTCCGCCTTCTCTTGACTACTAGTAGAGGTGGTCCCATCCTGTCGATTTAGAGGTGGAATAAGTTCATCAGGCAGATAACCTTGTCTGTCCTTGACCAGGGACCACCAGGTTTTGGAGCCTACCCTACCTGATGCTAACTTTCTTTTAGTGTCCACCTCCCATTTAGTAATGGCCCACTTTTGAACATCACCCATATGCCTACAGGCTTGCATGTGCAAGTTCCTGTTATAGGTGGTAGGATGTCTCTTATACCTTCGCCATGCTTTGTACTTAGCAGTAGCAGCCTCTCTACAACGAAAGCCAAACCAAGGCTGATCTGTAGGCTTTGTCACATATTGCCGGTGAGGAATGTGTTCTTGTTGCAGATTAAGGATGTGTCCAGTGAAGGCTTTCACTTGGTTGTCAACATCCCCCTGGAGAAGAGCATTCCAGTCGGTGGTGGCGAGCTCAGAGCAAAGGGCTGGCCAATTACCTCTTTCCCATAGCCAGGTTGTGCGTGTGGACTCCTCACCTCGTTCTGTTGGGATCTTAAGTGTGGTAAAAACAGCCTTGTGGTCAGACGATCCAACGTAGCCGAGGGGTTGACAAGTGACTATGCCTTCTGCCAGATCACTCACTACTGGGTCAAGGGAGGAGCCAGAGATATGAGTAGGGAAATCAACAAAGTTTCTCATGTCAAACACTGCAAGAAGGTCATCAAAGTCCCTCTGTATAAGGTGCTGGTTGAGGTCACCAACAATTATAATATGTTGACAGTTGTGTTGTAGCAGAAGGGAGTCAATATTTTCCATTAGGAAGTTGATAGGGTCTGCATGTTGCCACTGAGGTCTGTACATTGCACATGCTAGTACAGAGGTACTAGTGTTTATACAGAGCTTGAAGAACATCATTTCAAGATGTGTAGGGGTGGCAACATCTATGTGCTGGGCATGAACACTTTTAGAGAAGCACACAGCAACACCACCTCCTTGCCCTTGCCTGTCTCTTCTCATCCATGAGGTGTAGCCAGCAATTCTTGCAAAATTTTCTGGAGTCCTGTCATCCAAAAATGTTTCAACAACAGCTATCATGTCGGGACGTCGAGTGTTCACAAAGCTATGTGTGAGCTCTCCAACATTAGTAATGAAACCTCTAATGTTGGCCGACAGGATGCTGATAGACTGGCTCCTCATGATGAAGTGGTCAGCTTGAGGTGGTGGGTGTGTAGGGAATGTAAGGTGCCTGCCCTTGAGAGAGGTAGGGTACTGAGGCAGCTGCAGGGATGTAGGTCTGTGGTCTTGTATAAGGCCCAATCCCACCTGATGGGCTGGGATAGGAGTAGCTAAGTGGGTGACGTGTGAGAGTGTTTACCAATTCAGAGATCCTGCTGGTTTGTTCTGAGAACAGGTCTCTAAACAGGTGGCCCTGTCTGTCAAGTTCCTTTTTCTTCCGACACTGGTCCTCCTTATGTCCTTTCTTGTAGCAGTAGTTACACCTGGTATCTCGCAGGCAGTTGTTGGCAGAGTGCCCCTTCCGGTGACAGCGAGAGCACAGCCTAGGTGCCTGGGAGGGTGGACTAGGATTTGTTGTACCTCCTGTGTTTCGCAGATTTGTCCTCGGATTCTGCCGCTGGAACTGTGTTAGTGGAGGGTGAGACGGCTGTAGATGTCTTCCTCCACCACGTCTTCCTCCACGTCCTCTACCCCGCCCTCTACCAGTTCTGACAGATGTGTCCCTGCTGTTCGTACTTCGGCGTAGCAGGTGATCAGGTGCAGTGATAGTTCCCTGATCACTAACTGCACCGTTCTCTGGTGGAGAAACTCCTGGCTCAGAGCTTGCTGTCGAAGCACTACTACCAGATTCTAGAATAGTATCGGCAGGTGTGCTGACAGTTGTAGGATCAGGGATGGTATGTGCACTGTCAAGTAGACTGGCAGTGGCTGAAGCAGAGATGTCAGGTGTAGGAGAATTAACAGATCCAAGGCTTCCCACGTTGCTGGGAAGAGGATTTGTTCCCTCTGTGGTGGTCAGAGGAATTGTGTTAGAATTCCCAAAGGTAGTGTTTTGAACTCTGTCAGTCTGTGGGACCTTAGCGATGACAGAATTCCACCAGATGTTTACCCCTGAGTTAAGCTCAGTGTGGGACTTCCAGTCTTTGTCAATAGTGTCACCATCAGCTGAGCAACTTGCGTCACTTGATGTAGGCTTGCACTGGCCTTCTACAATAGCTTGTAGGTTATCTAATGATTTGAGGAGCTCATGAAGTGCTTCCCTGTGATGGATTATCTTAGCTGCAACTTTACAACACAGCCCAAGAGGGCAGTCTTGATCTTTGGACAGGAGTCCCTGAGGTAGGACTTCTGAACCTTCCTCCTGTAGCTCCAGGCTTGTATCCACATATACCACAGGATTATGGATATCCTTAAATTTTCTGAAATTTTCAACCTGGCTGCAACAAAATTCTTCTTCTGGAGTGCAATCTGTGTGGCAGTAGTTGGAACAAGTAGGCTCTTTACATCCAAGAAGATCTTTGTCCCTTGTGGTATACCCACAAACACTGCAGTATCTACTGGGACAATAGCCAGATAGCGTAGATAATCTTGCTATTTTGCGGTGTGAAGTCATCCCAGAGGAGGCTTGTATAATTTGAAGTTCACAGGAGAGAGAGAGGGTGGGTGGTGATACGTGGGTGGGGTGGAGTGTGGGTGGGTGGGGTTGTTTATAGCCGGTGGGTAGTGAGGGCGGGCGGCAGTGGGCCACTAGCTGGAAGTGTTGCCTTCTCACTATCACTTAATAAACACTGTTTATGCTGTCCACTTTTCCACTAAAGGAAGATGTTACACAAATCACTGTGTTGCATTGTACCAGCCACGTTGTTATAAAGCACCAGATGCTAGTACATAGCACAAAACACACATAATATTAGACGCTCACTCTGAAGGCAATAGTGAAGACACTCCTAAGGCCTGCCAGTCCCCTCACACCATGCCTTCAACATACCACACTTAATATCACTGATATTGCTTATATTCACCTCAGTGGAGGAGTTGGCTTACTTGTACTAATGTGTTGTAAGTAGTACTACGTCACTGAACAGTTTTTATCCTCACCAACCCTCGTATTTAAGTAATATTAAGAAAGTTTGTGGAGCACACGGTGACACGTCTTCACCCTCTCTCTCTGTCTCTCTCCCTCTCCCTCTCTCTCTCTCTCTCCCACTCTCCCTCTCTCTCTCCCTCTCTCTCTCCCTCTCTCTCTCCCTCTCTCTCTCCCTCTCCCTCTCTCTTTTTTTTTTTTTATTTTTTTTTTTTTTTTTTTTTTTACACAGGGTTTGACAAGGTTAAGGATCCCTAGCTTTATTGACAGCTATTTACAGGTTAAGGATTCCTAACTTTATTGGCAAGCTAAGAGCTGTTACCTACATCAGCTCATTTGAAAGCATTTTTGTTATGAGACATACAAGTAGGGAACAGGATGAAGTTGGAGCCATCTGTGGGCCAGCATTTTCATTTGATCAACTGACGTTATCTCGTTGACATCATTATGCTGTACGAATGTGTTCCATACTCGAGTCATCCTGGGTATGTATGATCTCAGATGGAGTGATGTTCTGGAGAAGGGTACAGCCAGAGTGAAGTTGCTGCTTTCTGCCCGTCTTGTGGCATAAAAGCTTGTTTCACGCTGTCCTCGAAGTGGATCCAAGTGTGTTATTTTGACAATATTGGCCTTGTACATAACAGTAAGGCCACCCACATCCCTCCTATGTTGAAGGCTCTGCTGAAATGACAGATCTATCCAGGATGGGTCCAGGCGAGAGATGAGACGTCTTGCTCTGTTCTCTACTCTGTCAAGCAGTCGCAGATGAGAGGGGGGGCAGGCAAACCAAGAAAGTGGAGCATACTCAAGGTGTGAGCGTACTTGTGCCTCGTACAGGATCTTGCAACCCCTACTGTCAAGCAGATGCGAGATACGGCGAAGTGCTGTAAGCTTCCTGGCTGCCTTGTTTGCAAGATTTACAACATGGTTCTTCATGGTTAGTTTGGAGTCAAATTTCACCCCAAGGATATCAACTTCTTCTCCAGGTGCCAACATCGTCCCATTCATCCTTACTACTGCGCCAGCATTACCATCATGGTGCCTAGAGACGAACATCATTTGCGTTTTTTCAGGTGCAAATGTTACTTGCCATCTATTTCCCCAAGCTGATATAGCTCTCAGCTGGTGATTGATGTAGCTTAGAGCAGCTGGCATTTCTTCTCTTGGATAAGTGAATGTCAGTGTACAGTCGTCTGCATATGCATGTGATTCTGGGATGAGATGAAGAAGGTCGTTGAAGTAGACATTCCATAACAGTGGACCCAGCACACTTCCTTGTGGAACGCTTGCCCCAATAGGATGCCTTGCTGATTCCGTTCCATTGAGGACTACACTTAGAGATCTACCATGAAGGTAATCACTGAGGAGACATAGCGTAGAGCCTGCAATTCCCAGTGCTTGAAGTTTTGCTAAGAGGCCCTGGTGCCACACCCGGTCGAAAGCGCCAGCAATGTCCAGTGCTACCACACAGCTGACTTTGGATTCATCCAGTGACTGGTGCCACTTAGTGGAGAGGTTTAACAACAGATCAGCAGCAGAGTAACCTTTCCTGAAGCCATATTGACGATCACAAAGTAGTGAGTGGTAGTCAAAAAAATCTGTCATTTGTCTTGAGATTATTGTCTCAAGGATCTTACCAGTGATTGACAGGAGTGACACTGGTCTGTAGTTGCTGATTTCTGCTCTGCTCTTCTTTTTGTGAACAGGGACTACATTTGCCTCTTTCCATGGAGAGGGCCATTTACACTGTACTAGGCAGTGCTGAAAGATGCGAGTTAGAGGTGCTGCTAGCTGGTCTGCACATCTTCTCAACAATCTTGGGCTCAACTTGTCTGGGCCCACAGCCTTTTCTTGGTCAAGTGATTTAAGAAGGAAATGCACCTCCTCCTGCCTTATTGTCACCACTGACAGTTTTGACACAGTTCTTGCAGCTAGCCAAGGAGGGTCCCTTGCTGGATCAGGAACTTGCATTTTGGTAGCAAAGTGTTCAGCAAAGAGGTCCGCCTTCTCTTGACTACTAGTAGAGGTGGTCCCATCCTGTCGATTTAGAGGTGGAATAAGTTCATCAGGCAGATAACCTTGTCTGTCCTTGACCAGGGACCACCAGGTTTTGGAGCCTACCCTACCTGATGCTAACTTTCTTTTAGTGTCCACCTCCCATTTAGTAATGGCCCACTTTTGAACATCACCCATATGCCTACAGGCTTGCATGTGCAAGTTCCTGTTATAGGTGGTAGGATGTCTCTTATACCTTCGCCATGCTTTGTACTTAGCAGTAGCAGCCTCTCTACAACGAAAGCCAAACCAAGGCTGATCTGTAGGCTTTGTCACATATTGCCGGTGAGGAATGTGTTCTTGTTGCAGATTAAGGATGTGTCCAGTGAAGGCTTTCACTTGGTTGTCAACATCCCCCTGGAGAAGAGCATTCCAGTCGGTGGTGGCGAGCTCAGAGCAAAGGGCTGGCCAATTACCTCTTTCCCATAGCCAGGTTGTGCGTGTGGACTCCTCACCTCGTTCTGTTGGGATCTTAAGTGTGGTAAAAACAGCCTTGTGGTCAGACGATCCAACGTAGCCGAGGGGTTGACAAGTGACTATGCCTTCTGCCAGATCACTCACTACTGGGTCAAGGGAGGAGCCAGAGATATGAGTAGGGAAATCAACAAAGTTTCTCATGTCAAACACTGCAAGAAGGTCATCAAAGTCCCTCTGTATAAGGTGCTGGTTGAGGTCACCAACAATTATAATATGTTGACAGTTGTGTTGTAGCAGAAGGGAGTCAATATTTTCCATTAGGAAGTTGATAGGGTCTGCATGTTGCCACTGAGGTCTGTACATTGCACATGCTAGTACAGAGGTACTAGTGTTTATACAGAGCTTGAAGAACATCATTTCAAGATGTGTAGGGGTGGCAACATCTATGTGCTGGGCATGAACACTTTTAGAGAAGCACACAGCAACACCACCTCCTTGCCCTTGCCTGTCTCTTCTCATCCATGAGGTGTAGCCAGCAATTCTTGCAAAATTTTCTGGAGTCCTGTCATCCAAAAATGTTTCAACAACAGCTATCATGTCGGGACGTCGAGTGTTCACAAAGCTATGTGTGAGCTCTCCAACATTAGTAATGAAACCTCTAATGTTGGCCGACAGGATGCTGATAGACTGGCTCCTCATGATGAAGTGGTCAGCTTGAGGTGGTGGGTGTGTAGGGAATGTAAGGTGCCTGCCCTTGAGAGAGGTAGGGTACTGAGGCAGCTGCAGGGATGTAGGTCTGTGGTCTTGTATAAGGCCCAATCCCACCTGATGGGCTGGGATAGGAGTAGCTAAGTGGGTGACGTGTGAGAGTGTTTACCAATTCAGAGATCCTGCTGGTTTGTTCTGAGAACAGGTCTCTAAACAGGTGGCCCTGTCTGTCAAGTTCCTTTTTCTTCCGACACTGGTCCTCCTTATGTCCTTTCTTGTAGCAGTAGTTACACCTGGTATCTCGCAGGCAGTTGTTGGCAGAGTGCCCCTTCCGGTGACAGCGAGAGCACAGCCTAGGTGCCTGGGAGGGTGGACTAGGATTTGTTGTACCTCCTGTGTTTCGCAGATTTGTCCTCGGATTCTGCCGCTGGAACTGTGTTAGTGGAGGGTGAGACGGCTGTAGATGTCTTCCTCCACCACGTCTTCCTCCACGTCCTCTACCCCGCCCTCTACCAGTTCTGACAGATGTGTCCCTGCTGTTCGTACTTCGGCGTAGCAGGTGATCAGGTGCAGTGATAGTTCCCTGATCACTAACTGCACCGTTCTCTGGTGGAGAAACTCCTGGCTCAGAGCTTGCTGTCGAAGCACTACTACCAGATTCTAGAATAGTATCGGCAGGTGTGCTGACAGTTGTAGGATCAGGGATGGTATGTGCACTGTCAAGTAGACTGGCAGTGGCTGAAGCAGAGATGTCAGGTGTAGGAGAATTAACAGATCCAAGGCTTCCCACGTTGCTGGGAAGAGGATTTGTTCCCTCTGTGGTGGTCAGAGGAATTGTGTTAGAATTCCCAAAGGTAGTGTTTTGAACTCTGTCAGTCTGTGGGACCTTAGCGATGACAGAATTCCACCAGATGTTTACCCCTGAGTTAAGCTCAGTGTGGGACTTCCAGTCTTTGTCAATAGTGTCACCATCAGCTGAGCAACTTGCGTCACTTGATGTAGGCTTGCACTGGCCTTCTACAATAGCTTGTAGGTTATCTAATGATTTGAGGAGCTCATGAAGTGCTTCCCTGTGATGGATTATCTTAGCTGCAACTTTACAACACAGCCCAAGAGGGCAGTCTTGATCTTTGGACAGGAGTCCCTGAGGTAGGACTTCTGAACCTTCCTCCTGTAGCTCCAGGCTTGTATCCACATATACCACAGGATTATGGATATCCTTAAATTTTCTGAAATTTTCAACCTGGCTGCAACAAAATTCTTCTTCTGGAGTGCAATCTGTGTGGCAGTAGTTGGAACAAGTAGGCTCTTTACATCCAAGAAGATCTTTGTCCCTTGTGGTATACCCACAAACACTGCAGTATCTACTGGGACAATAGCCAGATAGCGTAGATAATCTTGCTATTTTGCGGTGTGAAGTCATCCCAGAGGAGGCTTGTATAATTTGAAGTTCACAGGAGAGAGAGAGGGTGGGTGGTGATACGTGGGTGGGGTGGAGTGTGGGTGGGTGGGGGTGTTTATAGCCGGTGGGTAGTGAGGGCGGGCGGCAGTGGGCCACTAGCTGGAAGTGTTGCCTTCTCACTATCACTTAATAAACACTGTTTATGCTGTCCACTTTTCCACTAAAGGAAGATGTTACACAAATCACTGTGTTGCATTGTACCAGCCACGTTGTTATAAAGCACCAGATGCTAGTACATAGCACAAAACACACATAATATTAGACGCTCACTCTGAAGGCAATAGTGAAGACACTCCTAAGGCCTGCCAGTCCCCTCACACCATGCCTTCAACATACCACACTTAATATCACTGATATTGCTTATATTCACCTCAGTGGAGGAGTTGGCTTACTTGTACTAATGTGTTGTAAGTAGTACTACGTCACTGAAGAGTTTTTATCCTCACCAACCCTCGTATTTAAGTAATATTAAGAAAGTTTGTGGAGCACACGGTGACACGTCTTCACCCTCTCTCTCTCTCTCTCTCTCTCCTTCTCTCCCTCTCTCTCTCCCTCTCTCTCTCCCTCTCTCTATCTCTCTCTCCCTCTCTCTCTCCCTCTCTCTCTCCCTCCTTCTCTCCCTCTCTCCCTCTTTTTTTTTTTTTTTTTTTTTTTTTTTTTTTTACACAGGGTTTGACACGGTTAAGGATCCCTAGCTTTATTGACAGCTATTTACAGGTTAAGGATTCCTAACTTTATTGGCAAGCTAAGAGCTGTTACCTACATCAGCTCATTTGAAAGCATTTTTGTTATGAGACATACAAGTAGGGAACAGGATGAAGTTGGAGCCATCTGTGGGCCAGCATTTTCATTTGATCAACTGACGTTATCTCGTTGACATCATTATGCTGTACGAATGTGTTCCATACTCGAGTCATCCTGGGTATGTATGATCTCAGATGGAGTGATGTTCTGGAGAAGGGTACAGCCAGAGTGAAGTTGCTGCTTTCTGCCCGTCTTGTGGCATAAAAGCTTGTTTCACGCTGTCCTCGAAGTGGATCCAAGTGTGGTATTTTGACAATATTGGCCTTGTACATAACAGTAAGGCCACCCACATCCCTCCTATGTTGAAGGCTCTGCTGAAATGACAGATCTATCCAGGATGGGTCCAGGCGAGAGATGAGACGTCTTGCTCTGTTCTCTACTCTGTCAAGCAGTCGCAGATGAGAGGGGGGGCAGGCAAACCAAGAAAGTGGAGCATACTCAAGGTGTGAGCGTACTTGTGCCTCGTACAGGATCTTGCAACCCCTACTGTCAAGCAGATGCGAGATACGGCGAAGTGCTGTAAGCTTCCTGGCTGCCTTGTTTGCAAGATTTACAACATGGTTCTTCATGGTTAGTTTGGAGTCAAATTTCACCCCAAGGATATCAACTTCTTCTCCAGGTGCCAACATCGTCCCATTCATCCTTACTACTGCGCCAGCATTACCATCATGGTGCCTAGAGACGAACATCATTTGCGTTTTTTCAGGTGCAAATGTTACTTGCCATCTATTTCCCCAAGCTGATATAGCTCTCAGCTGGTGATTGATGTAGCTTAGAGCAGCTGGCATTTCTTCTCTTGGATAAGTGAATGTCAGTGTACAGTCGTCTGCATATGCATGTGATTCTGGGATGAGATGAAGAAGGTCGTTGAAGTAGACATTCCATAACAGTGGACCCAGCACACTTCCTTGTGGAACGCTTGCCCCAATAGGATGCCTTGCTGATTCCGTTCCATTGAGGACTACACTTAGAGATCTACCATGAAGGTAATCACTGAGGAGACATAGCGTAGAGCCTGCAATTCCCAGTGCTTGAAGTTTTGCTAAGAGGCCCTGGTGCCACACCCGGTCGAAAGCGCCAGCAATGTCCAGTGCTACCACACAGCTGACTTTGGATTCATCCAGTGACTGGTGCCACTTAGTGGAGAGGTTTAACAACAGATCAGCAGCAGAGTAACCTTTCCTGAAGCCATATTGACGATCACAAAGTAGTGAGTGGTAGTCAAAAAAATCTGTCATTTGTCTTGAGATTATTGTCTCAAGGATCTTACCAGTGATTGACAGGAGTGACACTGGTCTGTAGTTGCTGATTTCTGCTCTGCTCTTCTTTTTGTGAACAGGGACTACATTTGCCTCTTTCCATGGAGAGGGCCATTTACACTGTACTAGGCAGTGCTGAAAGATGCGAGTTAGAGGTGCTGCTAGCTTGTCTGCACATCTTCTCAACAATCTTGGGCTCAACTTGTCTGGGCCCACAGCCTTTTCTTGGTCAAGTGATTTAAGAAGGAAATGCACCTCCTCCTGCCTTATTGTCACCACTGACAGTTTTGACACAGTTCTTGCAGCTAGCCAAGGAGGGTCCCTTGCTGGATCAGGAACTTGCATTTTGGTAGCAAAGTGTTCAGCAAAGAGGTCCGCCTTCTCTTGACTACTAGTAGAGGTGGTCCCATCCTGTCGATTTAGAGGTGGAATAAGTTCATCAGGCAGATAACCTTGTCTGTCCTTGACCAGGGACCACCAGGTTTTGGAGCCTACCCTACCTGATGCTAACTTTCTTTTAGTGTCCACCTCCCATTTAGTAATGGCCCACTTTTGAACATCACCCATATGCCTACAGGCTTGCATGTGCAAGTTCCTGTTATAGGTGGTAGGATGTCTCTTATACCTTCGCCATGCTTTGTACTTAGCAGTAGCAGCCTCTCTACAACGAAAGCCAAACCAAGGCTGATCTGTAGGCTTTGTCACATATTGCCGGTGAGGAATGTGTTCTTGTTGCAGATTAAGGATGTGTCCAGTGAAGGCTTTCACTTGGTTGTCAACATCCCCCTGGAGAAGAGCATTCCAGTCGGTGGTGGCGAGCTCAGAGCAAAGGGCTGGCCAATTACCTCTTTCCCATAGCCAGGTTGTGCGTGTGGACTCCTCACCTCGTTCTGTTGGGATCTTAAGTGTGGTAAAAACAGCCTTGTGGTCAGACGATCCAACGTAGCCGAGGGGTTGACAAGTGACTATGCCTTCTGCCAGATCACTCACTACTGGGTCAAGGGAGGAGCCAGAGATATGAGTAGGGAAATCAACAAAGTTTCTCATGTCAAACACTGCAAGAAGGTCATCAAAGTCCCTCTGTATAAGGTGCTGGTTGAGGTCACCAACAATTATAATATGTTGACAGTTGTGTTGTAGCAGAAGGGAGTCAATATTTTCCATTAGGAAGTTGATAGGGTCTGCATGTTGCCACTGAGGTCTGTACATTGCACATGCTAGTACAGAGGTACTAGTGTTTATACAGAGCTTGAAGAACATCATTTCAAGATGTGTAGGGGTGGCAACATCTATGTGCTGGGCATGAACACTTTTAGAGAAGCACACAGCAACACCACCTCCTTGCCCTTGCCTGTCTCTTCTCATCCATGAGGTGTAGCCAGCAATTCTTGCAAAATTTTCTGGAGTCCTGTCATCCAAAAATGTTTCAACAACAGCTATCATGTCGGGACGTCGAGTGTTCACAAAGCTATGTGTGAGCTCTCCAACATTAGTAATGAAACCTCTAATGTTGGCCGACAGGATGCTGATAGACTGGCTCCTCATGATGAAGTGGTCAGCTTGAGGTGGTGGGTGTGTAGGGAATGTAAGGTGCCTGCCCTTGAGAGAGGTAGGGTACTGAGGCAGCTGCAGGGATGTAGGTCTGTGGTCTTGTATAAGGCCCAATCCCACCTGATGGGCTGGGATAGGAGTAGCTAAGTGGGTGACGTGTGAGAGTGTTTACCAATTCAGAGATCCTGCTGGTTTGTTCTGAGAACAGGTCTCTAAACAGGTGGCCCTGTCTGTCAAGTTCCTTTTTCTTCCGACACTGGTCCTCCTTATGTCCTTTCTTGTAGCAGTAGTTACACCTGGTATCTCGCAGGCAGTTGTTGGCAGAGTGCCCCTTCCGGTGACAGCGAGAGCACAGCCTAGGTGCCTGGGAGGGTGGACTAGGATTTGTTGTACCTCCTGTGTTTCGCAGATTTGTCCTCGGATTCTGCCGCTGGAACTGTGTTAGTGGAGGGTGAGACGGCTGTAGATGTCTTCCTCCACCACGTCCTCCTCCACGTCCTCTACCCCGCCCTCTACCAGTTCTGACAGATGTGTCCCTGCTGTTCGTACTTCGGCGTAGCAGGTGATCAGGTGCAGTGATAGTTCCCTGATCACTAACTGCACCGTTCTCTGGTGGAGAAACTCCTGGCTCAGAGCTTGCTGTCGAAGCACTACTACCAGATTCTAGAATAGTATCGGCAGGTGTGCTGACAGGTGTAGGATCAGGGATGGTATGTGCACTGTCAAGTAGACTGGCAGTGGCTGAAGCAGAGATGTCAGGTGTAGGAGAATTAACAGATCCAAGGCTTCCCACGTTGCTGGGAAGAGGATTTGTTCCCTCTGTGGTGGTCAGAGGAATTGTGTTAGAATTCCCAAAGGTAGTGTTTTGAACTCTGTCAGTCTGTGGGACCTTAGCGATGACAGAATTCCACCAGATGTTTACCCCTGAGTTAAGCTCAGTGTGGGACTTCCAGTCTTTGTCAATAGTGTCACCATCAGCTGAGCAACTTGCGTCACTTGATGTAGGCTTGCACTGGCCTTCTACAATAGCTTGTAGGTTATCTAATGATTTGAGGAGCTCATGAAGTGCTTCCCTGTGATGGATTATCTTAGCTGCAACTTTACAACACAGCCCAAGAGGGCAGTCTTGATCTTTGGACAGGAGTCCCTGAGGTAGGACTTCTGAACCTTCCTCCTGTAGCTCCAGGCTTGTATCCACATATACCACAGGATTATGGATATCCTTAAATTTTCTGAAATTTTCAACCTGGCTGCAACAAAATTCTTCTTCTGGAGTGCAATCTGTGTGGCAGTAGTTGGAACAAGTAGGCTCTTTACATCCAAGAAGATCTTTGTCCCTTGTGGTATACCCACAAACACTGCAGTATCTACTGGGACAATAGCCAGATAGCGTAGATAATCTTGCTATTTTGCGGTGTGAAGTCATCCCAGAGGAGGCTTGTATAATTTGAAGTTCACAGGAGAGAGAGAGGGTGGGTGGTGATACGTGGGTGGGGTGGAGTGTGGGTGGGTGGGGGTGTTTATAGCCGGTGGGTAGTGAGGGCGGGCGGCAGTGGGCCACTAGCTGGAAGTGTTGCCTTCTCACTATCACTTAATAAACACTGTTTATGCTGTCCACTTTTCCACTAAAGGAAGATGTTACACAAATCACTGTGTTGCATTGTACCAGCCACGTTGTTATAAAGCACCAGATGCTAGTACATAGCACAAAACACACATAATATTAGACGCTCACTCTGAAGGCAATAGTGAAGACACTCCTAAGGCCTGCCAGTCCCCTTACACCATGCCTTCAACATACCACACTTAATATCACTGATATTGCTTATATTCACCTCAGTGGAGGAGTTGGCTTACTTGTACTAATGTGTTGTAAGTAGTACTACGTCACTGAACAGTTTTTATCCTCACCAACCCTCGTATTTAAGTAATATTAAGAAAGTTTGTGGAGCACACGGTGACACGTCTTCACCCTCTCTCTCTCTGTCTCTCTCTCCCTCCTTCTCTCCCTCTCTCTCTCCCTCACTCTCCCTCTCCCTCTCTCTCTCTCCCTCACTCTCCCTCTCCCTCTCTCTCTCACTCTCTCTCTCCCTCTCTCTCTCCCTCGCTCTCTCCCTCTCTCTCCCTCTCTCTCTCCCTCCCTCTTTTTTTTTTTTTTTTTTTTTTTTTTTTTTTTTTTTTTTACACAGGGTTTGACAAGGTTAAGGATCCCTAGCTTTATTGACAGCTATTTACAGGTTAAGGATTCCTAACTTTATTGGCAAGCTAAGAGCTGTTACCTACATCAGCTCATTTGAAAGCATTTTTGTTATGAGACATACAAGTAGGGAACAGGATGAAGTTGGAGCCATCTGTGGGCCAGCATTTTCATTTGATCAACTGACGTTATCTCGTTGACATCATTATGCTGTACGAATGTGTTCCATACTCGAGTCATCCTGGGTATGTATGATCTCAGATGGAGTGATGTTCTGGAGAAGGGTACAGCCAGAGTGAAGTTGCTGCTTTCTGCCCGTCTTGTGGCATAAAAGCTTGTTTCACGCTGTCCTCGAAGTGGATCCAAGTGTGGTATTTTGACAATATTGGCCTTGTACATAACAGTAAGGCCACCCACATCCCTCCTATGTTGAAGGCTCTGCTGAAATGACAGATCTATCCAGGATGGGTCCAGGCGAGAGATGAGACGTCTTGCTCTGTTCTCTACTCTGTCAAGCAGTCGCAGATGAGAGGGGGGGCAGGCAAACCAAGAAAGTGGAGCATACTCAAGGTGTGAGCGTACTTGTGCCTCGTACAGGATCTTGCAACCCCTACTGTCAAGCAGATGCGAGATACGGCGAAGTGCTGTAAGCTTCCTGGCTGCCTTGTTTGCAAGATTTACAACATGGTTCTTCATGGTTAGTTTGGAGTCAAATTTCACCCCAAGGATATCAACTTCTTCTCCAGGTGCCAACATCGTCCCATTCATCCTTACTACTGCGCCAGCATTACCATCATGGTGCCTAGAGACGAACATCATTTGCGTTTTTTCAGGTGCAAATGTTACTTGCCATCTATTTCCCCAAGCTGATATAGCTCTCAGCTGGTGATTGATGTAGCTTAGAGCAGCTGGCATTTCTTCTCTTGGATAAGTGAATGTCAGTGTACAGTCGTCTGCATATGCATGTGATTCTGGGATGAGATGAAGAAGGTCGTTGAAGTAGACATTCCATAACAGTGGACCCAGCACACTTCCTTGTGGAACGCTTGCCCCAATAGGATGCCTTGCTGATTCCGTTCCATTGAGGACTACACTTAGAGATCTACCATGAAGGTAATCACTGAGGAGACATAGCGTAGAGCCTGCAATTCCCAGTGCTTGAAGTTTTGCTAAGAGGCCCTGGTGCCACACCCGGTCGAAAGCGCCAGCAATGTCCAGTGCTACCACACAGCTGACTTTGGATTCATCCAGTGACTGGTGCCACTTAGTGGAGAGGTTTAACAACAGATCAGCAGCAGAGTAACCTTTCCTGAAGCCATATTGACGATCACAAAGTAGTGAGTGGTAGTCAAAAAAATCTGTCATTTGTCTTGAGATTATTGTCTCAAGGATCTTACCAGTGATTGACAGGAGTGACACTGGTCTGTAGTTGCTGATTTCTGCTCTGCTCTTCTTTTTGTGAACAGGGACTACATTTGCCTCTTTCCATGGAGAGGGCCATTTACACTGTACTAGGCAGTGCTGAAAGATGCGAGTTAGAGGTGCTGCTAGCTGGTCTGCACATCTTCTCAACAATCTTGGGCTCAACTTGTCTGGGCCCACAGCCTTTTCTTGGTCAAGTGATTTAAGAAGGAAATGCACCTCCTCCTGCCTTATTGTCACCACTGTCCCTCTCTCTCTCCCTCTCTCTCCCCCTCTCTCTCCCCCTCCCTCTCTCTCTCCCTCTCTCTCCCTCTCTCTCTCCCTCTCTCTCCCTCTCTCTATCTCTCCCTCTCTCTCTCCCTCTCTCTCTCCCTCTCTCTCTCCCTCTCTCTCTCCCTCTCTCTCTCCCTCTCTCTCTCCCTCTCTCTCTTCCTCTCTCTCTCCCTCTCTCTCTCCCTCTCTCCCTCACTCCCATAACCCAATCTCTCACCCTCCTCTCTCTCTATAGGCTCCTCTCTCCATCTCTCCATTTCTCTCTCTCATAGCCTTTTCCCTCGCCCTCCTTTCTCCCCCTCTCTCTCTTTCTCTCCCTCTCCCTCTCCCTCTCTTTCTCCCTCTCTCTACCCTTTCTCTCCCCCCTCACATTTCTCTCTCTCCCCCTTGGTCTTATCCCTCACCCCCATACTCTCTCCTCTCTCTCCCTCTTTCTACCCTTTCTCTCTCCTCTGTCTCCCTCTTTCTACCCTTTCTCTCTCCTCTCTCTCTACCCTTTCTCTCTCCCCCCCACACCCCCTCCCTCCTCTAGCCTTCTGTCTGCGGTAATAAAAAAAAAAAAAAAAAAAAAAAAAAAAAAAAAAAAAAAAAAAAAAAAAAAAAAATATGGGTGGCCTTAGAGGACGGAAAACCAGAGATCTGGTAGACGAACCAGGGAGGAAAGACTGGGAGTTAGAGCTCCAAAAAAGGGAGGAAGAGTGGGGAAGGAAGATAGTAGAGCTTGGTAAGAAAATGGAGGAGCGGATAGCTGAAGAGTGCAGGAAGTAGGAAGTACAGGCCTTAGCAGCAGAAGCTAGGATACAGTGCTTAGAAGAGAAACTGCAAAGCCTGAAACAGATTAGAGAGACAAATGACAATTCAGATGTGACATCAGGAAATTCAAAGTCAGGCGCAGACAAGGGGATTGTAAGCAACAACGGAGACATGCCGTACCCGAAGGCCCTATCAGACCCACGTGGGGCCAGGGAAAAGACGATGAGCACACTGAGATCAAGCGACAGGTCTGAAGACAATGATGGAAATTCAAAGTCAGGCGCAGACAAGGGGATGGTAAGCAACAACGGAGGCATGCCGTACACGAAGGCCCTATCAGACCCACGTGGGGCCAGGGAAAAGACGATGAGCACACTAAGATCAAGCGACAGGTCCGAAGACAATGAAGGTTTGTTATATGCAGAGATTCTAACAGCCAACTGCTGTAGCAAGGGACAGCTGGCCAGGAAAGACAGTCCACTGAGAATAGAAGTTTCAGATATGACAGGGACTGAAGGCAAGAACATGTCAATGGAAGGAAATAAAATGCCTCAGAGGAAGCAGATGGAGACTCAGTGGGAGGAGGAAAGGGCGAGGTCAGTCTTTGTGTACGGGCTCCAAGAAGCCAAGGGGGCCAACTTTGAAGAAATAAAACAGGAGGAGAAAAAAATGATTGAAGGCATCATGAAAACAATAGGGGAGGGCAATATGACCCAGGTGACAAATTTTCAGAGAATTGGGTGGTTTGCGAGTGGAAGGATACGGCCTGTCAGAGTAACTTTCAAGGAAGAATCAGTTCGAATCAGGATTCTGCAAGAGAAAGCAAGACTGAGGGACAAAGAGGGGTACCAGAGAGTATACCTCGACCGCGACAGAACACAAGAAGAAAGGACCACACTGAAAGAGAGGGTACAGAGACGCAAGGAAGAACGAGAAGCAATGAAAATGAGCAGGACCCAGACACAGGAGGAAGGGCAAACACACCCCACAGAATCTCCCACCAAAAGACCCCACCCGCGACATTCCCAACGCAACTGAGCAACCTATACTACAACCCACTCACTGTTCCCTCTGCCACCAACCCCCATATCACAAACCTCACCCCAACAGCTGTCCCTTATGGGCATTCTGACCCCACCCCCATCAACACATACCCCACCTACACCACAGCCCCATATAGGCCCCCACCAAGGCTCTCGCTCCCCCAACCCCAATATACTTGCATGACCACAATGATAGAAAAGAAACTAAAGGTTTGGTACACAAACGCGGATGGAATAACGAATAAACATGAGGAGTGGAATGAAAGAATCAGTGAAAAATCCCCAGACATCATAGCAGTCACAGAAACAAAACTCGCTGAGACAATAACAGACACAATCTTCCCAACAGGATATCAGATCCTGAGGAAAGATAGAAGGAGTAGAGGGGGAGGAGGGGTTGCACTGCTCATAAAACACCAATGGGGATTTGAGGAAATGGAAGGCATGGACATGATTGGAGAAAGAGACTACATTGTAGGTACAATTCAGTCCGGAGAACATAAAGTAGTCATTGGAGTGATGTATAACCCACCACAGAACTGCAGGAGGCCAAGAGAGGAGTACGAAGAAAACAACAGGGTGATGGTGGACACACTGGCTGAGGTGGCAAGAAGAGCTCACTCGAGCAGAGCAAAGTTACTGGTAATGGGCGATTTCAACCACAGGGAGATCGACTGGGAAAACCTGGAGCCACATGGGGGTCCCGAAACATGGAGAGCCAAGATGATGGATGTGGTACTTGAAAACCTCATGCATCAACATGTCAGGGACACAACCAGAGAGAGAGGGGAGGATGAGCCAGCAAGACTGGATCTTGTGTTCACCCTGAGCAGTTCAGACATCGAGGACATCACTTACGAGAGGCCTCTTGGAGCTAGCGATCATGTGGTTCTGAGTTTTGACTATATAGTAGAGTTACAAGTGGAGAACGTAACAGGAACTGAAGGGGACAGGCCAAACTATAAAAGGGGGGACTACACAGGTATGAGAAACTTCCTGCAGGAGGTTCAGTGGGACAGAGAAATGGTAGGAAAATCAGTAAACGAGATGATGGAATATGTGGCAACAAAGTGCAAGGAGGCAGAGGAAAGTTTTGTTCCCAAGGGAAACAGAAATAATAGGAAGACCAAAACGAGTCCTTGGTTTACCCGAAGGTGTAGGGAGGCAAAAACTAAGTGCAACAGAGAATGGAAAAGGTACAGGAGGCATAGGACCCAGGAAAACAAGGAGATTAGTAGAAGAGCCAGAAACGAGTATGCACAGATAAGGAGGGAGGCCCAGCGACAGTATGAAAACGACATAGCATCGAAAGTCAAATCTGACCCGAAACTGCTGTATAGCCACATTAGGAGGAAGACAACAGTCAAGGACCAGGTGATAAGGCTGAGGAAAGAAGGTGGAGAACTCACAAGAAACGATCAAGAGGTATGTGAGGAGCTCAACACGAGATTTAAGGAAGTATTTACAGTAGAGACAGGAAGGACTCTGGGGGGACAGACCAGATGGGGACACCAACAAGGAATACACCAACAAGTGTTGGACGACATACATACAGATGAGGAGGAGGTGAAGAAACTGCTAAGGGACATCGATACCTCAAAGGCAATGGGACCGGACAACATCTCTCCATGGGTCCTTAGAGAGGGAGCAGATATGTTGTGCGTACCACTTACCACAATCTTCAACACATCCCTGGAAACTGGGCAACTACCTGAGGTATGGAAGACGGCAAATGTAGTTCCCATTTTCAAAAAAGGAGACAGAAAAGAGGCACTAAACTATAGACCTGTGTCATTGACGTGTATAGTATGCAAAATTATGGAGAAGATTATCAGGAGGAGAGTGGTGGAGCACCTGGAACGGAACAGGAGTATAAATGCCAACCAGCACGGATTCACGGAAGGCAAATCCTGTGTCACAAACCTTCTGGAGTTTTATGATAAAATAACAGAAGTAAGACAAGAGAGAGAGGGGTGGGTTGATTGCATCTTCTTGGACTGCAAGAAGGCCTTTGACACAATTCCTCACAAGAGATTAGTGCAGAAGCTAGAGCATCAGGCGCATATAACAGGAAGGGCACTGCAATGGATCAGAGAATACCTGACAGGGAGGCAACAACGAGTCATGGTACGTAATGATGTATCACAGTGGGCACCTGTGACGAGCGGGGTCCCACAGGGGTCGGTCCTAGGACCAGTGCTATTTTTGGTATATGTGAACGACATGACGGAAGGGTTAGACTCAGAAGTGTCCCTGTTTGCAGATGATGTGAAGTTAATGAGGAGAATTAAATCTGATGAGGACCAGGCAGGACTTCAAAGAGACCTGGACAGACTGGACACCTGGTCCAGCAAATGGCTTCTCGAATTTAATCCTGCCAAATGCAAAGTCATGAAGATAGGGGAAGGGCACAGAAGACCACAGACAGAGTATAGGCTAGGTGGCCAAAGACTGCAAACCTCACTCAAGGAGAAAGATCTTGGGGTGAGTATAACACCGAGCATGTCTCCAGAAGCACACATCAATCAGATAACTGCTGCAGCATATGGGCGCCTGGCAAACCTGAGAACAGCATTCCGACACCTTAGTAAGGAATCATTCAAGACACTGTACACCGTGTATGTCAGGCCCATACTGGAGTATGCAGCACCTGTTTGGAACCCGCACTTGATAAAGCACGTCAAGAAACTAGAGAAAGTACAAAGGTTTGCAACAAGGTTAGTTCCAGAGCTAAGGGGAATGTCCTATGAAGAAAGATTAAGGGAAATCGGCCTGACGACACTGGAGGACAGGAGGGTCAGGGGAGACATGATAACGACATATAAAATACTGCGTGGAATAGACAAGGTGGACAAGGACAGGATGTTCCAGGGAGGGGACACAGAAACAAGAGGCCACAATTGGAAGTTGAAGACACAAATGAGTCAGAGAGATAGTAGGAAGTATTTCTTCAGTCATAGAGTTGTAAGGCAGTGGAATAGCCTAGAAAATGACGTAGTGGAGGCAGAAACCATACACAGTTTTAAGACGAGGTTTGATAAAGCTCATGGAGCGGGGAGAGAGAGGGTCTAATAGCAACCGGTGAAGAGGCGGGGCCAGGAGCTAGGACTCGACCCCTGCAACCACAAATAGGTGAGTACAAATAGGTGAGTACACACACACACACACACAAACACACACACACAACCACCAACACAACCACCACTACCACGACCACCACCACGACCACCACAACCACCACCACCACCACCACCACCACCACCACCACCGCCACCACCACCACCACCACCACAACCACCACCACCACCACAACCACCACCACCAACACCACCACCCCCACCACCACCACCACCCCCACAACCACCACCACCAACAACCACACCAACAACAACCCCCACACCCACCACCACCACAACCACCACCACCACCACCACCACCACCACCACCACCACCACCACCACCACCACCACCACTACCACCACCACCATCACCAACACCACCACCCACCACCACCACCACCACCACCACCACCACCACCACCACCACCACCACCACCACCACCACCACTACCACCACCACCATCACCAACACCACCACCCACCACCACCACATACCACGAATATAAACACCATCAATTCAAGCCAAATGATCATCACCATTTCCATCACACACACACATACCACGAAAGATAATCAATGTCATCACTTACACCACCAACATCCCTTCCCTCATCACACACACACCACCAACATCCCTACCCTCATCACACACACACACACACACACCACCAACATCCCTACCCTCATCACACACACACACACACCACCAACATCCCTACCCTCATCAGACACACACACACACCACCAACATCCCTACCCTCATCACACACACACCACCAACATCCCTACCCTCATCACACACACACCACCAACATCCCTACCCTCATCACACACACAGCACCAACATCCCTACCCTCATCACGCACACACCACCAACATCCCTACCCTCATCACACACACACCACCAACATCCCTACCCTCATCACACACGCACCACCAACATCCCTACCCTCATCACACACACACCACCAACATCCCTACCCTCATCACACACACACCACCTACATCCCTACCCTTATCACACACGCACCACCAACATCCCTACCCTCATCACACACACACCACCAACATCCCTACCCTCATCACACACACACCACCAACATCCCTACCCTCATCACACACACACTACCAACATCCCTACCCTCGTGCTACTAATGTGACATTTTATTGTGGCAACGTTTCGCTCTCCAGGAGCTTTATCAAGCCATTACAAACAATACATGGACACAGAGGGTATGTATAGGCTCAGAGTGAGGGGCAATACTAGTGGTAGTAGTAGTAGTAGTGAGATAAGTTGTAGTAGTAGTAGTAGTAGTACAATATATAGAACAATTGACTCGCACAAAAGTAGAAGGATATAAAAGCTTTAATTTGGGTAACATAAAAATAGGTTAGACAAATATTTCTATTGGAGGCTGGATAGAGAAGGTCTGTTTCAATTTAATGTGCTATGTGTATTATTAACAGGAGAGACTGTGTGATGGCAGGGTTTACTGTTTTCAGGAGGATTCTTGCTAGCTGCCTTTGTTTTGTTGATTTGTATTAGAAACAGCTATTAGTGAAGATTCAAGACACTTGCGTCTGCGGAAATTGGCTTCATTGATCACTAATTGGGTGTCCCTGAATTTCATGAGATGATTGGTGGAATTTCGGTGTTGTACACAGGCGTTGTTCAAGTTATCGTTCCTATATGCGTAAATGTGTTCATTGAGGTGGGTGTCGAGGTTTCTTGCTGTTTCACCTCGACACCCGCCTCAATGAACACATTTATGCATGTAGGAACGATAACGTGAAAAAACGCCTGTGTGCAACACCGAAATTCCACCAATCATACATATACCACCAACATCCTTACCCTCATGACCCACACACACCACCAACATCCTTACCCTCATGACACACACACACCACCAACATCCTTACCCTCATCATGCACACACTACCAACATACCTACCCTCATCACACATATACCACCAACATCCCTACCCTCATCACACACACACCACCAACATACCTACCCTCATCACACACACACCACCAACATCCTTACCCTCATCACACACACTACCAACATACCTACCCTCATCATACACACACTACCAACATACCTACCCTCATCACACATGCACCACCAACATCCTTACCCTCATCACACACACACTACCAACATCCCTACCCTCATCACACACACACTACCAACATACCTACCCTCATCTCACATACACCACCAACATCCTTACCCTCATCACTCACAAACCACCAACATCCTTACCCTCATCACACACACACTACCAACATACTTACCCCTCATCACACACACACCACCAACATACCTACCCTCATCACACACACACCACCAACATCCTTACCCTCATCACGCACACACTACCAACATACCTACCCTCATCACACATACACAACCAACATCCTTACCCTCATCACACATACACCACCAACAACCTTACCCTCATCACACACAAACTACCAACATCCTTACACTCATCACGCACACACTACCAACATACCTACCCTCATCACATATACACCACCAACATCCTTACCCTAATCACACACACCACGAACATACCTACCCTCATCACACACACACACACACACACCACCAACTTCCTTACCCTCATCACACACACACCACCAACATCCCTACCCACATCACACACACACACACCACAAACATCTCTTCCCTCATCACACACACCAGCAACATCAGCATCAATATCACACTTACTAGCATTATCACCCCTACTATTACACACGACAATTATCACTATCACCATCACACGCAACACTAATATCACCTCCACTACCATCACACAGTATTCCCACTCTCATTAAAGGGTCTAAGAAGCAAGATCGCCAATGATTTAGATTCCCAACAATTGTTCAGGGCTGCATGAATTTAGAGCAGGTCGCTCCTGCCTCTCGCAACTACTAGACCACTATGACAGCCGTGGATGCACTAGTCTTCGGCAGGTGCCGTCAGGGTCTAATAGCACACAAATTGAGTACTAAAGGAATAACTGGAAAAGTGGGCAGCTGAATCCTTAACATTCTAACCAATACAACACAAAGTGTAATAGTAAACGGAGTTAAACCAGAGGCTGCCCCAGTGAAAAGATCTGATCCATAAGGTACAATACTCACTTCCATTCTTTTCCTCATCCTTATACTTGACATAAACACAGATATAAACCATAGCACCGTGTCCTACTTTGCAGACAATACTAGAATTGACGTAAGAGTTTCATATATTGAGGTCACTTTAAATCTTCAAGCTAATGTAAGCCATCTGTTGCACGGGGCCGCAGAAAACAATGTGATGCTCGAAGATGACGGATTTCTGTTACTTCGTTATGGGAACCGTGAAGAGGTAAGACAGAACAGAAAATAAAATTCTCGCCACACAAGAGAGGGAGAAACTATTGTAAAGGATTTAGAGGTGATTTTGTCACAGCATCTCACTTTCATGCATATCATCTGTGCCATTGTTACAACAGTCAGGAAAATGATAGGATGGATAACGAGAACCTTCAAAATTATGGATATCAAGGATAAGGTGATCCTTTAAAAGTCACTTGTTCTCTCTATATAAGATAACATAAGATTAGATTTCGTTCGGATTTTTAACCCCGGAGGGTTAGCCACCCAGGATAACCCAAGAAAGTCAGTGCGTCATCAAGGACTGTCTAATTTATTTCCATTGGGGTCCTTAATCTTGTCCCCCAGGATGTGACCCACACCAGTCAACTAACACCCAGGTACCTATTTGCTGCTAAGTGAACAGGACAACAGGTGTAAGGAAACGTGTCGAAATGTTTCCACCCGCCGGGAATCGAACCCGGGCCCTCCGTGTGTGAAGCGAGAACTTTAGCCACCAGGCCACCGGGTCACCGGTGATACTGCTGTATCACTGCTGTACGCTAACAGCACCTTTCAAAGTAAGAGAAATTACAGGTCTGTTAAATGTACAGAGAACTATCACTGCATGTAGAAGCGGTCAAGTACCATAATTACTGGTTCTATTAAAAGTCCTTTAACCTGTACTCCTTCGAAAGCAGTCGAGAAAAGTACATCATAATTTTCACGTGAAAAAATCCTAGAGGAACTAGTCCGAAATCAGCACTCAGCAATCACTTCCAACAATAAGCAAAAGACTGGCAGACGTGCAACATATCCCCAGTGAAAAGCAAGGGTGCCATCAGTGAACTAAGAGAATACAGTATAGATATCAGGTGCCCAAGACTATTTAACAGCCTCCAGTCATACATAAAGGGAATATCCAATAGACTCCTGGTAGGATTACGTACGGCCAACAGTAACACCCTGGTTCATCAGGTCACTCTCTCGCTGCCTGTTATTGATCTATCGGTAAGACTACCACCACGACACATCACCATAATTACTATCACCATTACTCACACTGTCAATATCACCAATACTATTACGCTCACATACAATATCACTAACACCATCTCCCACACATCATCAACATCACCACTATAGTCACCAAAGTCATCAACATAACTATCACGTTCACACACGCACCCTCATCACTACTTCCATCACAAAGGTCACAATCATCTACAGTTATCACACACACTCCATCATCACCACCAGTTTCACACACACTACCAGCATTTACACTCTATCACATACACCACGATCATCACCGCCAATATACAAACACTACCAAAATCTCAACCAAAATCACACATCACCGATGTCAACATCACGTTCACGAACGCTATCAACATCACTACTACCATCACATTGGCCATCATCATCACTATCAAACACAAACAATCAACATCACTATTACACACTCCAAGATCACAACTTTCACACACACCACCAACATCACCACTATCACACTCACCACCAACATCTTCACTATCACACACACTATCAACATCTTCACTATCACACAAAAGATGAGGGGGTACTTGTACCTCCTCCCATGGGAGACTTAGATCTCGAGATACTCCCCAGATAGGGAGCCAAGGCCGGGTCACCGCTACTTGGAAAAGACCCGGGCCGGGAGAATACCGGCGAATAACAAAAAAAAAAAAACTAATCACACACGCCACCAACATCTTCACTATCATGACTCACGAAATCGTAATGACACGATTGCAAACAAACCATACCACGGGCGGGATTGAACCCGCGGTCAGAGAGTCTCAAAGCTCCAGACCGTCGCATTAGCCACTGGACCAGCTAGCCACAATAAGATTCGTCCAACTAGGTATATATACCTAGTTGGACGAATCTTATTGCGGCTAGCTGGTCCAGTGGCTACCGCGACGGTCAGGAGTTTTGAAACTCTGACCGCGGGTTCAATCCCGCCCGTGGTATGGTTTATCTTCACTATCACACACACCATCAACATCTTCACTATCACACCACCAACATCTTCACTATCACACCACCAACATCTTCATTATCACACCGCCAACATCTTCATTATCACATACATCACCAACATCTTCACTATCATACACACCACCAACATCTCCAAAACTATCACACAGCACCATCATCTCCACCATAAATACTCCACCAACATCTCCACCATAAATACTCCACCAACATCTCCACCAACATCTCCCCCACTATCACACCGAACACAATCACTGCAGATTATGGGTCAGTTGTAATATTCATCAATGATTTTCCGTAATCCTGAATTCAATTAGAAACTCAGAGGGGAGGACTTCCTCTGATTGATTCATTCTCTATATATATGAATTTACATATCCTGTGGACATATGTGTAAACCACCTTTGGCGTATATGTATGAATTTGCATTTCGAACGTATATACAAATGTGTATTTTGCTTATCCATTATAAGTGAAACAAAGTAATTAATATAAATAATGAAGAACGTAATAAAGGTCGTGATGAAAGAATTATAGGATGGTCCTCAGCTTATAGTAATAAAGAATTATAGGATGGTCCTCAGCTTACAGTGATAAAGAATTATAGGATGGTCCTCAGCTTACAGTGATAAAGAATTATAGGATGGTCCTCAGCTTATAGTAATAAAGAATTATAGGATGGTCCTCAGCTTACAGTGATAAAGAATTATAGGATGGTCCTCAGCTTATAGTAATAAAGAATTATAGGATGGTCCTCAGCTTACAGTGATAAAGAATTATAGGATGGTCCTCAGCTGATAGTAATAAAGAATTATAGGATGGTCATCAGCTTACAGTGATAAAGAATTATAGGATGGTCCTCAGCTTACAGTGATAAAGAATTATAGGATGGTCCTCAGCTTACAGTGATAAAGAATTATAGGATGGTCCTCAGCTGATAGTAATAAAGAATTATAGGATGGTCCTCAGCTTACAGTGATAAAGAATTATAGGATGGTCCTCAGCTTATAGTAATAAAGAATTATAGGATGGTCCTCAGCTGATACTAATAAAGAATTATAGGATGGTCCTCAGCTTACAGTGATAAAGAATTATAGGATGGTCCTCAGCTGATAGTAATAAAGACTTATAGGATGGTCCTCAGCTGATACTAATAAAGAATTATAGGATGGTCCTCAGCTTACAGTGATAAAGAATTATAGGATGGTCCTCAGCTGATAGTAATAAAGACTTATAGGATGGTCCTCAGCTGATACTAATAAAGAATTATAGGATGGTCCTCAGCTTACAGTGATAAAGAATGGTGACCAAAGTTTTATTGAAGGATGGCAGGATATTAAATGACGTTCCCAAAATAATAAAGGATGAAGACCAGAGTATTCAAGAATATTACCAAAATATTATAAGAGAGATAACAGTAAGAATACATGGATGGTGACTAGGATATTAAGTGGGTGCTGACAATATTACCACGATGATGATATTAAGTGGGTGCTGACAATATTACCAGGATGATGATAGAGTATTGAAATTACGATACTGCGGGTAGAATATCAATACTGGGCAGAATATTATAAGAAAAGTGATACTAATATTGAGAAATTTATACATTAAATGTGTTACAATAACAGTGACAGAGTATTATTAGGACGATGACGGGATTCTAAGGTTAGTGTCAGAGCATTTTGAGAAGAATTAATGAGTGTTATGAGGATTGTAAAGGATCATTATGAAGCTAGTAATGGGAACAGTATATTATAAGGATGGTAACAGTGTTTTATAAGTGTGGTAACAGAGTATTTCGAAGACAATGATGTAGCATTAATAAATGAAATGGTATTTACTTGCTCTTATAATGCCGTGCACAATTTTTTTTTTTGGGGGGGGGGAAGGGGGAAGGTTTCACCCATCTTTCTATAGTTTAGGAGGCCTGGACAAGGTCTGAGCCGCGAGGGCGTTGACACCCGGAACAGCCTCGAGGTAAACCTACAGCCCACACCTGTCACAATAGGCCTAAATGGGCCTGTCATGACTATTACGCAGTGACATGCAAAAAAAAAAAATACTTTATGTAACAATTCCGGGAGTATACTGAAAGCAGACGTGTATTATTCCCTGAAAGTGAACACATTTTATTCTTGTCAGTCAGGCAGTGGCCAGGACAGGTACAGATGAGAGGTGTGTTTAGTTCAGTATGGGTAGGAACATGGCTGGGTGAACTAGTCATGGGTTGGTGTTAGTTTGAGTAGGTGTTTGGGATTTAGTGTTCTCATGTTTATTTCTAAAACTTTAGTGTGGAGAAATTTTCTCCAGGTGAGGGGGGGAATATCAGCCCCTTTCAGCCCTCTGTGGGACTCAGCCCTCCAGAGGGGCTGATGGCATCTTCCTTCTGCAACAACACTTTAATTGAAAGCAGGGAAACTTCTACCTTACTTTATTCACAGGTGGGACATAATGAATTCTCAGTGATCGAGACAAATCAAGAAATCAAGCATCTAGGATAGCTTTCGTTGAAGTTTGACAAGGAAGACAAATCATCTTGCATCAGCGAATCCTTTATGTAGAGAGACGCCGAAGGCAGTGGCGGCTGGAACTGGGCAGGGGAGATTAGATTGCTTTTAACCCTGCCAAAGGAAACATTAACACCGGGATAACGCACAAAGAACACCGATCCGCGCATTATTGTGCTTCAAAGAATCTCAAAGGAAACAGCAGAACACTTACAGAGAAGTAAGAACAGCTTCTCTAGTGATATGCCTGTTAACCATAGACAAATCTTCATGAACAGTGTGTAAACAACGAATGTTGCGAATTTCCCGACGAAGTGGAAAACAGTGCGACATTCTTAACACTTCTGCTTCGATCAAGACAGTGGATAACCAGGTGCAACTACGGGTCAGCTACAAATACCCAGGCACGTCTGATAACATGATATGGTAGGTCAGCGGCACAGCGGATACTTAAATCTTGTCTTATTTGATGGTAGCATTACCCGGTGATCCATGGGCCATCGAGCCCACACCAGTATGTATAACTTTAGCAATCAGTTTCTGAGATATGCTGAATAACACCCCCTAGGGGTAATTATAATTATACAACCCATTTTTTAACAGCCCAATGGTGGTCACATCGACGACTCCAAGAACTTTCTGGAAGTCGCTGCGGAACAGTAGAGTCATCATCATGCTAAGCCCCATTACAGTTCACTTATTTTATGACTTTGCTTATTTGTATGCAAACCCCCACACCTAGTACGCAGGGGCCTGTGTTTTGTAGAGTATTTAAATAACGTTTCCACTGCAGGCTATGTAGCCTGCAGAAAGGGAGATGTCACGGAGCCTCCCTGTTCAAAAATGTTCATTTATTTTATTTAACTCATTAGTAGCAGTGTGCTAGTGAGCTAATGTGAACTGGAGTCTGGTGGGTTTTTTTTGCAGTAGCTAAAGTTGCATATAAGTTACTGTTAATATAGATATATTTTTATATTGGTGAGTTTTTGTTCTTTCTAATATATATACATATATATTTATATATATATATATATATATATATATACATATTTATACATATATATATATATATAAATATTTATAAATATATATAAATATATATAAATATATAAACATACATATATATACATATATATATATATATATATATATTTTTTTTTTTTTTTTATTATCACACCGGCCGATTCCCACCAAGGCAGGGTGGCCCGAAAAAGAAAAACTTTCACCATCATTCACTCCATCACTGTCTTGCCAGAAGGGTGCTTTACACTACAGTTTTTAAACTGCAACATTAACACCCCTCCTTCAGAGTGCAGGCACTGTACTTCCCATCTCCAGGACTCAAGTCCGGCCTGCCGGTTTCCCTGAATCCCTTCATAAATGTTACTTTGCTCACACTCCAACAGCACGTCAAGTATTAAAAACCATTTGTCTCCATTCACTCCTATCAAACACGCTCAAGCATGCCTGCTGGAAGTCCAAGCCCCTCGCACACAAAACCTCCTTTACCCCCTCCCTCCAACCCTTCCTAGGCCGACCCCTACCCCGCCTTCCTTCCACTACAGACTGATACACTCTTGAAGTCATTCTGTTTCGCTCCATTCTCTCTACATGTCCGAACCACCTCAACAACCCTTCCTCAGCCCTCTGGACAACAGTTTTGGTAATCCCGCACCTCCTCCTAACTTCCAAACTACGAATTCTCTGCATTATATTCACACCACACATTGCCCTCAGACATGACATCTCCACTGCCTCCAGCCTTCTCCTCGCTGCAACATTCATCACCCACGCTTCACACCCATATAAGAGCGTTGGTAAAACTATACTCTCATACATTCCCCTCTTTGCCTCCAAGGACAAAGTTCTTTGTCTCCACAGACTCCTAAGTGCACCACTCACTCTTTTTCCCTCATCAATTCTATGATTCACCTCATCTTTCATAGACCCATCCGCTGACACGTCCACTCCCAAATATCTGAATACGTTCACCTCCTCCATACTCTCTCCCTCCAATCTGATATTCAATCTTTCATCACCTAATCTTTTTGTTATCCTCATAACCTTACTCTTTCCTGTATTCACCTTTAATTTTCTTCTTTTGCACACCCTACCAAATTCATCCACCAATCTCTGCAACTTCTCTTCAGAATCTCCCAAGAGCACAGTGTCATCAGCAAAGAGCAGCTGTGACAACTCCCACTTTGTGTGTGATTCTTTATCTTTTAACTCCACGCCTCTTGCCAAGACCCTCGCATTTACTTCTCTTACAACCCCATCTATAAATATATTAAACAACCACGGTGACATCACACATCCTTGTCTAAGGCCTACTTTTACTGGGAAAAAATTTCCCTCTTTCCTACATACTCTAACTTGAGCCTCACTATCCTCGTAAAAACTCTTCACTGCTTTCAGTAACCTACCTCCTACACCATACACTTGCAACATCTGCCACATTGCCCCCCTATCCACCCTGTCATACGCCTTTTCCAAATCCATAAATGCCACAAAGACCTCTTTAGCCTTATCTAAATACTGTTCACTTATATGTTTCACTGTAAACACCTGGTCCACACACCCCCTACCTTTCCTAAAGCCTCCTTGTTCATCTGCTATCCTATTCTCCGTCTTACTCTTAATTCTTTCAATTATAACTCTACCATACACTTTACCAGGTACACTCAACAGACTTATCCCCCTATAATTTTTGCACTCTCTTTTATCCCCTTTGCCTTTATACAAAGGAACTATGCATGCTCTCTGCCAATCCCTAGGTACCTTACCCTCTTCCATACATTTATTAAACAATTGCACCAACCACTCCAAAACTATATCCCCACCTGCTTTTAACATTTCTATCTTTATCCCATCAATCCCGGCTGCCTTACCCCCTTTCATTTTACCTACTGCCTCACGAACTTCCCCCACACTCACAACTGGCTCTTCCTCACTCCTACAAGATGTTATTCCTCCTTGCCCTATACACGAAATCACAGCTTCCCTATCTTCATCAACATTTAACAATTCCTCAAAATATTCCTTCCATCTTCCCAATACCTCTACCTCTCCATTTAATAACTCTCCTCTCCTATTTTTAACTGACAAATCCATTTGTTCTCTAGGCTTTCTTAACTTGTTAATCTCACTCCAAAACTTTTTCTTATTTTCAACAAAATTTGTTGATAACATCTCACCCACTCTCTCATTTGCTCTCTTTTTACATTGCTTCACCACTCTCTTAACCTCTCTCTTTTTCTCCATATACTCTTCCCTCCTTGCATCACTTCTACTTTGTAAAAACTTCTCATATGCTAACTTTTTCTCCCTTACTACTCTCTTTACATCATCATTCCACCAATCGCTCCTCTTCCCTCCTGCACCCACTTTCCTGTAACCACAAACTTCTGCTGAACACTCTAACACTACATTTTTAAACCTACCCCATACCTCTTCGACCCCATTGCCTATGCTCTCATTAGCCCATCTATCCTCCAATAGCTGTTTATATCTTACCCTAACTGCCTCCTCTTTTAGTTTATAAACCTTCACCTCTCTCTTCCCTGATGCTTCTATTCTCCTTGTATCCCATCTACCTTTTACTCTCAGTGTAGCTACAACTAGAAAGTGATCTGATATATCTGTGGCCCCTCTATAAACATGTACATCCTGAAGTCTACTCAACAGTCTTTTATCTACCAATACATAATCCAACAAACTACTGTCATTTCGCCCTACATCATATCGTGTATACTTATTTATCCTCTTTTTCTTAAAATATGTATTACCTATAACTAAACCCCTTTCTATACAAAGTTCAATCAAAGGGCTCCCATTATCATTTACACCTGGCACCCCAAACTTACCTACCACACCCTCTCTAAAAGTTTCTCCTACTTTAGCATTCAAGTCCCCTACCACAATTACTCTCTCACTTGGTTCAAAGGCTCCTATACATTCACTTAACATCTCCCAAAATCTCTCTCTCTCCTCTGCATTCCTCTCTTCTCCAGGTGCATACACGCTTATTATGACCCACTTCTCGCATCCAACCTTTACTTTAATCCACATAATTCTTGAATTTACACATTCATATTCTCTTTTCTCCTTCCATAACTGATCATTTAACATTACTGCTACCCCTTCCTTTGCTCTAACTCTCTCAGATACTCCAGATTTAATCCCATTTATTTCCCCCCACTGAAACTCTCCTACCCCCTTCAGCTTTGTTTCGCTTAGGGCCAGGACATCCAACTTCTTTTCATTCATAACATCAGCAATCATCTGTTTCTTGTCATCCGCACTACATCCACGCACATTTAAGCAACCCAGTTTTATAAAGTTTTTCTTCTTCTCTTTTTTAGTAATTGTATACAGGAGAAGGGGTTACTAGCCCATTGCTCCCGGCATTTTAGTCGCCTCATACGACACGCATGGCTTACGGAGGAAAGATTCTTTTCCACTTCCCCATGGACAATAGAAGAAATAAAAAAGAACAAGAGCTATTTAGAAAAAGGAGAAAAACCTAGATGTATGTATATATATTTATGCATGTGCGTGTCTGTGAAGTGTGACCAAAGTGTAAGTAGGAGTAGCAAGATATTCCTGTTATCTTAGCGTGTATGTATATATATATATATGTATATATATATATATATATATATATATATATATATATATATATATATATATATATATATATATATATATATATATATATATATATATATATATATATATATATATATATATATATATATATATATATATATATATATATATATATATATATATATATATATATATATATATATATGCAAAACAACCACTCTGAAAGAATAGAGAAATTCCAAGCGCTTTCGTGACTACTCACATTATCAAGGAACTATGTTCCTTGATAATGTGAGTAGTCACGAAAGCGCTTGGAATTTCTCTATTCTTTCAGAGTGGTTGTTTTGCATATTCTGAAATCACCTGTTTACTGTGATCTTATTGCATATATATATATATATATATATATATATATATATATATATATATATATATATATATATATATATATATATATATAAACCAAGAGCTATCATACCCTGGGAATCAGACAAAAGCACCCTAAATCCCCACCAGTGCCTAGAGAAGCTGAATACAGAAGCATACAAAGTATGTATGAAACATGTACCATTGAGGAAACCCAGAGGAAGATCAGATATAGAGAGAGCGTAGGAGATAGTACAGAAGAAGAAAACAGGTTACTAAACTGCTTAAAAACACAAATATGCTACAACAGAGGAAAGATAGACATAGCAGAGAGATCACTGAATTAGAGCAAAAACTTAGGATGTCATACCTCACAGAAGAAGTACAAAGGGAACAAAAGGCCATACAGGATATTGCAAGAAACCCAAAATATTTCTATTCCTACGCAAAATCCAAGCTAAGAACTACCTGTAAAATTGTACCACTACTGAGAGGAGACTCATATTCTGACGATGACAGCAAGTTAGAAAATGCTGAAATATTTTTCACTCCAGAAGAAGGCCGCGCAGACCAACTAACTGACATTAGAACAAATCCCATAGATTTCGAAAAAGAAATGGAAAACATGCCCACTCACTCAGCACCTGGACCAGATTCATGGAATGCTCTATTTATAAAGAAGTGCAAAGTACCACTAGCACGAGCCCTCAGTATTCTTTGGAGAAAGAGCTTAGATCTAGGTGAAATACCGGAGACCTTAAAGAGTGCAGACATATCTCCTTTGCATAAGGGAGGTAGTAGAGCACTAGCTAAAAATTACAGACCAGTAGCCCTAACCTCTCACATCATAAAAATCTTCGATGAGACGTAAGGTCACAAATTTCATGGACCAGCACAACCAACATAACCCGAACCAGCATGGTTTTAGAGCAGGACGATCATGCCTGTCACAGCTGCTGAACCATTATGACAGAATTACGGAGGCACTGGAAGACGACCAAAACGCAGATATGATTTACACAGATTTTGCAAAGGCGTTTGACAAATGCGATCATGGAGTGATAGCGCACAAAATGAGGGCCATGGGCATTAAGGGGAAGGTAGGCAGATGGATTTTCAGTTTCCTAACACACAGAACACAAAAAGTAGTAGTGAACAGAGCAAGATCCAGCATCAGCGAGGTCAAAAGCTCAGTGCCCCAAGGCACTGTCCTGGCACCTATGCTGTTCCTCATCCTCATAGCAGATATAGACAAAAACACCCGGCACAGTTTTGTATCATCATTTGCAGATGACACTAAAATAAGCATGAAAGTCAGTACGGTAGAGGACACTGAAAAAGTAGAGGAAGACATAAACAGGGTTTTCCAGTGGGCAGTGGAAACAACATGACGTTCAATGGTGATAAGTTCCAGCTGCTTAGGTATGGAAAGAATGAAGAACTCAAAAGGAGCACTATATACAAAACTCAAGAGGGTCACCAAATAGAACGTAAGGAACACGTAAAAGACCTAGGAATAATTATGTCAGCGGACCTTTCTTTTAAAGACCATAAAAAGACAAAGATCACGACAGCCAGGAAGATGACGGGGTGGGTATTGAGAACTTTCAAAACAAGGGAAACAATGCCGATGGTGACACTCTTCAAATCGCTAGTGTTCCCTCACTTAGAATATTGCTCAGTGCTGACGGCCCCGTTCAGGGCAGGAGAAATATCAGAGCTGGAACAAATACAGTGATCGTTTACGGCTCACATTGAGCCAGTAAAGCACCTAAACTACTGGGAACGCCTGCAAGTGTTGAACATGTACTCGTTGGAGCGGAGGAGAGAGAGGTACATGATAATATATATCTGGAAGGTGCTCGAGGGCTTGGTCCCAAATCTACACACTGCCATAACAACATACTGGAGTGAGAGATATGGGAGGAAGTGTAAAATAAACCCATTGAGGAGCAGGGGTGCGGTGGGGACAATAAGGGAACACTGTATCAACATTCGGGGTCCCAGACTTTTCAACATCTTACCAGAAGATATCTGAAACACTGCTGGAACAAGTGTTGAAGCCTTCAAGAGGAAACTAGACAAGTATCTTCACCAGATGCGAGATCAACCAGGCTGTGATGGATATGAGGGGAAGTGGGCCTCCAGCAGCAACAGCCTGGTTGACCAGGCGAGCACCAGACGAGAGTAGATATACTCCCGAAATGAAATTCTTCCAAGGTATATCAAAGGTATATATATATATATATATATATATATATATATATATATATATATATATATATATATATATATATATATATATATATATATATATATATATATATATATATATATATATATATATATATATATATATATATATATATATATATATATAGGGAGGAACCACCTCTAGAACTATTCTAGGGACCCTCATCCTCAGAGAAAAGAATAAATTTGCTTCAGGGAAAACTCAAGGTTTTCCCTAAGGCTGTTTGAGAATTTTCTCCTACCACCCCCTATATTTAATTAATATATATTTTATTTAAAGACAAAATACATTGACAAAACATTCCCAAAGATACAATAGAAAGTAAAACAACATAGGTAACTCAGAGCTACATATCGAAGACTTCGTGCAGCTCCCCGGCGGTGGGCCGCGTGCCCAGAATGCTGCAGGCATTTCCTCTCTGGATCGCAACACTGAGCCCTGTGATCCTTAGTTTCTATGATGAGCTTTTCACCCAGCTCTTTAAGGAACTTTAGAGCACACTTGCCCCATGCTCCAAGGGTCTCCGACCCTATTGGGATGAAGTTATAGCAAGGGGGAAGATCTTCATATTTGCGGATCTTCTGGGTCTCCCTGTGGCTGGCCGCTCCATCCCCTTCCACTACGGAGTATGGCAAGTAGGTGTCTGCCAATGTGGTGGCACAGGTGTAGTCCCAGGCAATCTGCTTTCCATCCTTCGAGGGTAGCATAGTGGCTCCATCAGGACGGTTTTGACTTCCATCAGACCTCTGTACTTGGGGTTCCCGTTGAGCTGGGCAACGGGCTGTGGCAAGGCTTCTCTTTATAATGTCATTGACCTCCTCATGATTGGCATACTTCGCTTCTGCTGTGTGACACACGAGACCATGAAGTCCGAATAGATCAGCTGTCCCCCTGCCGCAAATACACCTATGTTCGGTGAGGATGGAGGCGGCTAGGCGAAGAGCAATACCAATACGAATGGCCTGTGGGTCGAGACGGGTGCCCAGGGAGGAATTGGGAACAGCTAACAGGAAATCTCCTGAGTGTGGTGCCTTCACTGCCAGGAGACGAGCTTTGTCCTTTCCTGAGGCGTTGGAGAGCGATTTTTTCCATGATCAGTTTGTCCCAGTGGGACTGTTTGTGTTCTTTGGGAGGAGCTGGTCTACTGGAGGAATCTGTAAGGGTGTCCCACCGAATCGCTGCTTCAGTAAACCTGGGGTCTTGAGCTCTTACCAAGTCTCTCAAGCGTTCGCGAACAATCTTCTTGATTAATGCACTGGAAGCCAAACACGAAGACAGAAAAGCAGGTAACCACGAACGAGTGGTATTGATCAATTACAACACTGCGCTAGCCAAGGATTCGAACCCATGTTGTACTGTATATATATATATATATATATATATATATATATATATATATATATATATATATATATATATATATATATATATAATATATATATATATATATATATATATATATATATATATATATATATATATATATATATATATATATATATATATATATATATATATATATATATATATATATATATATATATATATATATATATATATATATATATATATTTCAAAAAGAAGCATGGGTGGATCACTAATAAAAATTCTCACCGAATATATTTGCAGCATAGTTCACTTAAAATGATTGGATGACCATCATTAAACAAAGTGCATCAGGGACCGAAAGTAATGAAGCTAAAATTGTCATACAATGGCTTCTAATTTTTGTCTGAGTATTGTTAAATTAAGGAAGGTCTGAGCAAGGTGAGGATGTCTCTCATGTGATGATCATGTGTATGGTGTGTGATGCTAATGTCTCTCATGTATATATATATATATATATATATATATATATATATATATATATATATATATATATATATATATATATATATATATATATATATATATATATATATATATATATATATATTTTTTATTTTTTATTATCACACCGGCCGATTCCCACCAAGGCAGGGTGGCCCGAAAAAGAAAAACTTTCACCATCATTCACTCCATCACTGTCTTGCCAGAAGGGTGCTTTACACTACAGTTTTTAAACTGCAACATTAACACCCCTCCTTCAGAGTGCAGGCACTGTACTTCCCATCTCCAGGACTCAAGTCCGGCCTGCCGGTTTCCCTGAATCCCTTCATAAATGTTACTTTGCTCACACTCCAACAGCACGTCAAGTATTAAAAACCATTTGTCTCCATTCACTCCTATCAAACACGCTCACGCATGCCTGCTGGAAGTCCAAGCCCCTCGCACACAAAACCTCCTTTACCCCCTCCCTCCAACCCTTCCTAGGCCGACCCCTACCCCGCCTTCCTTCCACTACAGACTGATACACTCTTGAAGTCATTCTGTTTCGCTCCATTCTCTCTACATGTCCGAACCACCTCAACAACCCTTCCTCAGCCCTCTGGACAACAGTTTTGGTAATCCCGCACTTCCTCCTAACTTCCAAACTACGAATTCTCTGCATTATATTCACACCACACATTGCCCTCAGACATGACATCTCCACTGCCTCCAGCCTTCTCCTCGCTGCAACATTCATCACCCACGCTTCACACCCATATAAGAGCGTTGGTAAAACTATACTCTCATACATTCCCCTCTTTGCCTCCAAGGACAAAGTTCTTTGTCTCCACAGACTCCTAAGTGCACCACTCACTCTTTTTCCCTCATCAATTCTATGATTCACCTCATCTTTCATAGACCCATCCGCTGACACGTCCACTCCCAAATATCTGAATACGTTCACCTCCTCCATACTCTCTCCCTCCAATCTGATATTCAATCTTTCATCACCTAATCTTTTTGTTATCCTCATAACCTTACTCTTTCCTGTATTCACCTTTAATTTTCTTCTTTTGCACACCCTACCAAATTCATCCACCAATCTCTGCAACTTCTCTTCAGAATCTCCCAAGAGCACAGTGTCATCGGCAAAGAGCAGCTGTGACAACTCCCACTTTGTGTGTGATTCTTTATCTTTTAACTCCACGCCTCTTGCCAAGACCCTCGCATTTACTTCTCTTACAACCCCATCTATAAATATATTAAACAACCACGGTGACATCACACATCCTTGTCTAAGGCCTACTTTTACTGGGAAAAAATTTCCCTCTTTCCTACATACTCTAACTTGAGCCTCACTATCCTCGTAAAAACTCTTCACTGCTTTCAGTAACCTACCTCCTACACCATACACTTGCAACATCTGCCACATTGCCCCCCTATCCACCCTGTCATACGCCTTTTCCAAATCCATAAATGCCACAAAGACCTCTTTAGCCTTATCTAAATACTGTTCACTTATATGTTTCACTGTAAACACCTGGTCCACACACCCCCTACCTTTCCTAAAGCCTCCTTGTTCATCTGCTATCCTATTCTCCGTCTTACTCTTAATTCTTTCAATTATAACTCTACCATACACTTTACCAGGTACACTCAACAGACTTATCCCCCTATAATTTTTGCACTCTCTTTTATCCCCTTTGCCTTTATACAAAGGAACTATGCATGCTCTCTGCCAATCCCTAGGTACCTTACCCTCTTCCATACATTTATTAAATAATTGCACCAACCACTCCAAAACTATATCCCCACCTGCTTTTAACATTTCTATCTTTATCCCATCAATCCCGGCTGCCTTACCCCCTTTCATTTTACCTACTGCCTCACGAACTTCCCCCACACTCACAACTGGCTCTTCCTCACTCCTACAAGATGTTATTCCTCCTTGCCCTATACACGAAATCACAGCTTCCCTATCTTCATCAACATTTAACAATTCCTCAAAATATTCCTTCCATCTTCCCAATACCTCTACCTCTCCATTTAATAACTCTCCTCTCCTATTTTTAACTGACAAATCCATTTGTTCTCTAGGCTTTCTTAACTTGTTAATCTCACTCCAAAACTTTTTCTTATTTTCAACAAAATTTGTTGATAACATCTCACCCACTCTCTCATTTGCTCTCTTTTTACATTGCTTCACCACTCTCTTAACTTCTCTCTTTTTCTCCATATACTCTTCCCTCCTTGCATCACTTCTACTTTGTAAAAACTTCTCATATGCTAACTTTTTCTCCCTTACTACTCTCTTTACATCATCATTCCACCAATCGCTCCTCTTCCCTCCTGCACCCACTTTCCTGTAACCACAAACTTCTGCTGAACACTCTAACACTACATTTTTAAACCTACCCCATACCTCTTCGACCCCATTGCCTATGCTCTCATTAGCCCATCTATCCTCCAATAGCTGTTTATATCTTACCCTAACTGCCTCCTCTTTTAGTTTATAAACCTTCACCTCTCTCTTCCCTGATGCTTCTATTCTCCTTGTATCCCATCTACCTTTTACTCTCAGTGTAGCTACAACTAGAAAGTGATCTGATATATCTGTGGCCCCTCTATAAACATGTACATCCTGAAGTCTACTCAACAGTCTTTTATCTACCAATACATAATCCAACAAACTACTGTCATTTCGCCCTACATCATATCGTGTATACTTATTTATCCTCTTTTTCTTAAAATATGTATTACCTATAACTAAACCCCTTTCTATACAAAGTTCAATCAAAGGGCTCCCATTATCATTTACACCTGGCACCCCAAACTTACCTACCACACCCTCTCTAAAAGTTTCTCCTACTTTAGCATTCAA
>NC_091325.1:33395497-33420497 GCF_038502225.1 Cherax quadricarinatus | reverse complement strand
GGACAAGTGAAAATTTGTGAATGCAATAATTTCGCCAAAATCATTCTGAACCTAACGGAAAAAATATATTTCACTGGGTTTGTTTAGTATTAAATTACTGTAAAAAATAAAAAATATATTTAGTTGGGTTAGGCTAAAATAAATTGTTCTTGTTATTATAAGGTTAGGTAAGTTTTCTAAGATTCTTTTGGTGCAAAATAAAAAAAAATTGCATTAACATTAATGAAAAAAATATATCTTTAAACGTATAAGAGAAAATTTTAGAAAGGACTTAATTTTAAATGAGTTCTTGCTAATTGACCAGTTTTACATATTCGGCGCGACATATATATAAATATATATATATATATATATATATATATATATATATATATATATATATATATATATATATATATATATATATATATATATATATATATATATATATATATATATATATATATATATATATATATATATATATATATATATATATATATATATATATATATATATATATATATATATATATATATATATATATATATATATATATATATATATATTTATATATTTATATTTATATATATATATTTATATTTATATATATATATATATATATATATATATATATATATATATATTGTTGAGAAATTTTCTCCAGGAGGGGGGTATCAGCCCCCTTCAGCCCCTTTCAGCCCCTTTCACCCCTGAAGGGCTCAGCCCTCTCAGAAGGGACAAACATCTTGTTTACTGCTACAGCAATATTTGATCCCAGATGCAGTACAAGTATGTGACATGGTCAAGCGAACACTACTCCTTGCAAGAGGCCAGTGTTGCAAAGTGTAGTTTAAGAGACAGTACATCTCTTACCTTAGCAGGACAATTAAGGAAAATCCTGCTCCCACTTTATTACCATGGTAAAGATAGTGTACATTGTTGTCTATGCTTAAGACAGCAAAAATCAATGATTCTGCTTTGCTTCATGGAGTAAGTTTGGCAAGGAAGAAAAGAGTACTAGGTCCGCTTTTCCTTTATGTTCAAGGGGCATTTCAGAGGCGTAGGATGCAGTGAGGTCAGATTACTTTTCACCCTACTGGGAGTCACACTGACGCCAGTATAACCAACAAAGAACACTGATCCATGCGTTAGTGTGAATAAAGTATCTCACAAAACATGATGAACACTAATGAAGATGTGTGATCAACTTCTTTAATGATAAGATTGTGAACAATAAAGACAAACCTTGTGGTACATAGTGTACCAGTGTGCGTATTCCTTAGACTATGGAAGACGTGGACATCCAAGGGCAATTCAGCTTCTATCAAGTCACCGATACCTGTCGAGGGTGTGAAGAACACCATAGCTCATGCTACAAGAGCAAGGTAGGTTACAGATTTCTTGTAGTATGGGGGACTGCACAGTTCTTGGGTCACAAGGAGTTTGTAATCAACCTATAGTCGGCAGTGAGCTGTGGACGTTTGAGTCCACACAAGTCGTCAGCAATCAGTGAATGAAATATGCTGACATAACACCCCCTAGGGGTAAATTATTAACATATACATTTACAGCCCATTGTGAAATGGATGAGACAGCTTCTCAAGACCTCGTCTGCAGGGGCAGCTGTGTGGACGATAGCTCTCTTATTAACTAAGTACTCCCTATATTTAATCTTTAACCTTAGCTGGTAACCATTTCTCAACAATTTGGTCCTTCGAACCGGATAAAGGCCGCACTGTGGTCGAAATACTATGTTGTACTACAGTATACAAATAACCTACGAGCCAAGGTCCTTCGAAAAAAGCTGTAAAACTAGTGTTTTACAATATAAATCAGTATAAATGAGTCCCCCCAGACTCAATCACAGAGAATGGTCAGCCAAAAGAACATGGGCGCTCACCCAGCATTCACCCAAAGAAAACGGGAGCTGGGTGACTCACCCAACACCCGGCATCCACTGCTCTCAAAAACGCTGACCGCATCAACAAGCCAGATGACCGTCAGTTTGTCTGAGTGTATATACACATAGTGTTTATAATGTTTATAGACAGAAATTAAGAGATGAGATTGTTTTGTTTCTTTTAGATATAACTGTTATATTAAATGAAACTATATATAAAGTGTAAACTTTCATATATATATTAACAGTGACATTTATATATGTGTAAGAAATATACACATGTGATTACAGTTATACCTGGAGTTTACCTGGAGAGAGTTCCGGGGGTCAACGCCCCCGCGGCCCGGTCTGAGACCAGGCCTCCTGGTGGATCAGAGCCTGATCAACCAGGCTGTTGCTGCTGGCTGCACGCAAACCAACATACGAGCCACAGCCCGGCTGATCCGGAACTGACTTTAGGTGCTTGTCCAGTGCCAGCTTAAAGACTGCCAGGGGTCTGTTGGTAATCCCCCTTATGTGTGCTGGGAGGCAGTTGAACAGTCTCGGGCTCCTGACACTTATTGTATGGTCTCTTAACGTGCTAGTGACACCCCTGCTTTTCATTGGGGGGATGGTGCATCGTCTGCCAAGTCTTTTGCTTTCGTAGTGGGTGATTTTCGTGTGCAAGTTCGGTACTAGTCCCTCTAGGATTTTCCAGGTGTATATAATCATGTATCTCTCCCTCCTGCGTTCAAGGGAATACAGGTTTAGGAACCTCAAGCGCTCCCAATAATTGAGGTGTTTTATCTCCGTTATGCGCGCCGTGAAAGTTCTCTGTACATTTTCTAGGTCGGCAATTTCACCTGCCTTGAAAGGTGCTGTTAGTGTGCAGCAATATTCCAGCCTAGATAGAACAAGTGACCTGAAGAGTGTCATCATGGGCTTGGCCTCCCTAGTTTTGAAGGTTCTCATTATCCATCCTGTCATTTTTCTAGCAGATGCGATTGATACAATGTTATGGTCCTTGAAGGTGAGATCCTCCGACATGATCACTCCCAGGTCTTTGACGTTGGTGTTTCGCTCTATTTTGTGGCCAGAATTTGTTTTGTATGACTTAAGAAATCGTAATGACACGATTGCAAATAAACCATACCCCCGGCCGGGATTGAACCCGCGGTCATAGAGTCTCAAAACTCCAGCCCGTCGCGCTAGCCACTAGACCAGCTAGCCACAATAAGATTCATCCAACTAGGTATATTTCTACACCATAGGAAAGTTAGCACAGGCACCTCTGTGACCACAAATGCAAGTTTTACAGACGAATCTCCAGCTAGCGTGGCCGTGACGAACTCTAGCTCAAGTCCCTTCACTGCCGTCAACATGAAGGGACTTGAGCTAGAGTTCGTCACGGCCACGCTAGCTGGAGATTCGTCTGTAAAACTTGCATTTGTGGTCACAGAGGTGCCTGTGCTAACTTTCCTATGGTGTAGAAATATACCTAGTTGGATGAATCTTATTGTGGCTAGCTGGTCTAGTGGCTAGCGCGACGGGCTGGAGTTTTGAGACTCTATGACCGCGGGTTCAATCCCGGCCGGGGGTATGGTTTGTTTTGTACTCTGATGAAGATTTAATTTCCTCATGTTTACCATATCTGAGTAATTGAAATTTCTCATCGTTGAACTTCATATTGTTTTCTGCAGCCCACTGAAAGATTTGGTTGATGTCTGCCTGGAGCTTTGCAGTGTCTGCAATGGAAGACACTGTCATGCAGATTCGGGTGTCATCTGCAAAGGAAGACACGGTGCTGTGGCTGACATCCTTGTCTATGTCGGATATAAGGATGAGGAACAAGATGGGAGCGAGTACTGTGCCTTGTGGAACAGAGCTTTTCACCGTAGCTGCCTCGGACTTTACTCTGTTGACGACTACTCTCTGTGTTCTGTTAGTGAGGAAATTATAGATCCATCGACCGACTTTTCCTGTTATTCCTTTAGCACGCATTTTGTGCGCTATTACGCCATGGTCACACTTGTCGAAGGCTTTTGCAAAGTCTGTATATATTACATCTGCATTCTTTTTGTCTTCTAGTGCATTTAGGACCTTGTCGTAGTGGTCCAATAGTTGAGACAGACAGGACCGACCTGTTCTAAACCCATGTTGCCCTGGGTTGTGTAACTGATGGGTTTCTAGATGCGTGGTGATCTTGCTTCTTAGGACCCTTTCAAAGATTTTTATGATATGGGATGTTAGTGCTATTGGTCTGTAGTTCTTTGCTGTTGCTTTACTGCCCCCTTTGTGGAGTGGGGCTATGTCTGTTGTTTTTAGTAACTGTGGGACGACCCCCGTGTCCATGCTCCCTCTCCATAGGATGGAAAAGGCTCGTGATAGAGGCTTCTTGCAGTTCTTGATGAACACAGAGTTCCATGAGTCTTGCCCTGGGGCAGAGTGCATGGGCATGTCATTTATCGCCTGTTCGAAGTCATTTGGTGTCAGGATAACATCGGATAGGCTTGTGTTAATCAAATTTTGTGGCTCTCTCATAAAAAATTTATTTTGATCTTCGACTCTCAGTCTGGTTAGCGGCTTGCTAAAAACTGAGTCATATTGGGACTTGAGTAGCTCACTCATTTCCTTGTTGTCATCTGTGTAGGACCCATCTTGTTTAAGTAGGGGCCCAATACTGGACGTTGTTCTCGATTTTGATTTGGCATAGGAGAAGAAATACTTTGGGTTTCTTTCGATTTCATTTATGGCTTTTAGTTCTTCCCGCGATTCCTGACTCCTAAAGGATTCTTTTAGCTTAAGTTCGATGCTTGCTATTTCTCTGACCAGTGTCTCCCTACGCATTTCAGATATATTGACCTCTTTTAGCCGCTCTGTTATTCTTTTCCGTCGCCTGTAAAGGGAGCGCCTGTCTCTTTCTGTTTTACATCTACTCCTCCTTTTTCTTAGAGGAATAAGCCTTGTGCATACATCGAGTGCTACCGAGTTAATCTGTTCTAGGCATAAGTTGGGGTCTGTGTTGCTTAGTATATCTTCCCAGCTTATATCGGTTAGGACTTGGTTTACTTGGTCCCACTTTATGTTTTTGTTATTGAAGTTGAATTTGGTGAATGCTCCCTCGTGACTAATCTCATTATGTCGGTCTGGGGCTCCGCGCATACTTGACTGAACCTCAATTATGTTGTGATCTGAGTATATTGTTTTTGATATAGTGATATTTCTTATCAGATCATCATTGTTAGTGAAGATGAGGTCTAGTGTATTCTCCAGTCTAGTAGGCTCTATTATTTGCTGGTTTAAATTGAATTTTGTGCAGAGATTTAAAAGTTCGCGTGAGTGTGAGTTTTCATCAGAGCTGCCTCCTGGTGTTATTACTGCAACAATATTATTTGCTATATTCCTCCATTTTAGGTGCCTTAAGTTGAAATCCCCCAGGAGCAAGATGTTGGGTGCAGGAGCTGGAAGGTTTTCCAGACAGTGGTCAATTTTTAACAGCTGTTCCTGGAATTGCTGGGATGTTGCATCCGGAGGCTTGTAGACTATCACAATGACTAGGTTTTGGTTCTCGACCTTTACTGCTAAAACTTCCACTACATCATTTGAGGCATTTAGCAGTTCTGTGCAAACAAGTGACTCTGCAATGTACAGGCCAAGCCCCCCCTTTTGCCTGTTCACTCTGTCACATCTGTATAGGTTGTAACCTGGGATCCATATTTCGTTGTCCAAGTGATCCTTTATGTGGGTCTCAGTGAAAGCCGCGAACATTGCCTTTGCCTCTGCAAGCAGTCCACGGATGAAAGGTATTTTGTTGTTTGTTGCTGGCTTTAGACCCTGTATATTTGCAAAGAAGAATGTTATTGGACTGGTGTATAATATCGTTATTTACGATTAATCATCGTCGTCAGGCTGACACAGCAAACTCAAGCCATAAACACCAGCCACATGTACTGTGTACCCTTCATGGTCATTGACCCTGAGGTTAAGCTTAGTGGGTCAGTAGTGTTTGACTCGATTATTGCTGACTTAAGCATAACAAAAAATCAGCTGTTTATAGCAGTACAGTGTTTTTTAAACACTCTAAGTGTGGTGCTAGAATTTTCAGTATACCATAAAAATGGCTTGTTTGAAAACTCAGTTTCAGTCTTTACAGACTAAGATTACACAATTAGAAAATCTAATTTCAGTCTGTATAGGATTAACTCAAGATACAAACAGATTTTGATGATCTTGAGGTAAAATTTGGATTACTTACACAACGTCTGGAAATAATTAATTCAGACTATGCACATTATGAAAAGGAATTTCTTGAATCAGATACATCTGAGGATGAAATTAAAAATGTTTTGGATACTTTTAGTAATCAACAATTAAGGTGGACAGGAGTACAGGCTATCTGCCGCAAAACTCTGTCACAGAGACCTACTGTAACTAGTGGTCAAACACCTGTCACACCTGTAACAACAACAAGTGTTCCATTACCAAGCTTACCTACATTGTCATTACCTATTTTCCAAGGTCATAATTACGAAGAATTCATTAGTGGTTTTCAATCCATAGTAAATTCACGAACTGACATAGATGAGATTGCTAAGTTCAATTATCTTAATACATGATCCAGGAGAGACAGGAGCTAAGAGCAATTAATGAAATTGAAAGAAATCCAAAATATTTCTTCTCATTGTCAAAATCCAAGGCAAAATCCACATCTAGTATCGACCCCTTGCTCATTCAATTTGGTATTAATACTGTTCACAGCATAGAAATGAGTCTGACTCTCAGTTTAGTGAGCCATTAATCAGGCTAAATATCCACAATCAGTAACGAATTTCTGGCATAACCATAACAACACTTGACTTTGAGAAAGCCATTGATAATAAGCCCACGTACTCAAGCCCCGTGCCCAGACTCGTGGAACACCGTTCATCAGTAACTGCACGAAACCCGTTTCTTGTGCTATAAGTACTCAACTGAGAGTAAATCTAGACATAGGAGTTATTCAACAGTCCCTGAAAACAAGGGGTATAGCTCCACTCTGCAAAGGTGGTAGCAAAGCATAAGAAAAAATTAAAGACTGGTAACAATAATGTCCCACTTTACATAAATCTTTGAAAGGGTGTTAAGGAGTAAGTTCGCCAACCACTTCGATCCCAGCAGTTGCACAACCCAGGGCAACATTGGTTTACAGGAGGTCGCCCCTGTTCCTAGTGTTGATCCGATAGACTGAAGGACAAACATAAACCAGATGTAGTATTCAATGACTTGGCAAAAGCCTTCGACGAGTACAATCATGGTGTAATATCACACGAATTGCTTGATAAAGAATAACTGGAATAGTTAGCAAATAGATCTTTAACTTTCTAACCAATATTATGCAAAGAGTACTAATAAACAGAGAAAAGTAAGAGGCTGTCCCACTAATAACCTCTGTTTCATTCGCTGCCTGGATGAGGTAGAGTGCGGTCGTGCTTTGCACCCCTCTACTGTTTTCCCAGACGAGCTACTCAGTCAACAACATGGCGCCAGGTGTGCGCAGGAGAGTGAATACTGTGGGCATTGAACTCATTAGTGGGGCTTTAACGCCTTCATCAGTCGATGTGTTATTGCCCAAAATTATAAGAGAGACATACGGCATCAGAGACGAGGATTTGTATGAAGTGGCACTGAATGGTGTTTATAGAATATTCGTGAAAGTGCTAACTGCTCAAGTATACAAGGCGTTGGTGGATCGTTTCCAAGATGTCAGCATTAACGTAACACCAGCAGTGAGGGTCAAGTTGACGGATGTGTCACATTATTCGTGGGTCAAGCTCCGCAACGTGCCTTTTGAGGCTGATGAGGTAGATATTCGAAAGGTTTTCTAGCGTTATGGAACTGTACATCTGGCCCAACCTGGCAAATGAGTGAAAGGAGCTTACACAGGATTTCCTGAGGGTTCTTTCAATCTCAAGATGACGCTAAGGCATCCTATACCCTCGTATGTATATATCGAGGAGTTTAGAACCCAGGTAATGGTAGCGTATGCGGGGCAGAGGCATACGTGCCGACTGTGTGGCGAATATGACCATATGGCGGCAGACTGTGGCAGGCGGACTATGGCTCCTGGGCCCGCAAGGGGTGGAGCACCTGTCCATGAGAAACCGATGCCTGAGGAAGAACGGAGGCAAGGAGGAGGGCGTGGTCGCTTGTGGAGTGAAGAGGTGATGGCTCCTCCTGTGGAATCAGAAGAAGTGGTGATTCATGAATCACCTGGCCCATGAACAGTACAGCTGTCAAGTGAAGAGGTGCAGGTGGGCGCAGAAGTGAAAGCTATTGAGGAGAAGTTGGAGACGGTGATACAGGCTATGTTACAGTCTACGGAGGTGGAGAGTCACAGTGAGCAGGAACCTGGGATCAGGGCAGAAGGTGTGTGCGGGAAGGGGGAGGATCAGGTGGCACCTGTGATGGACAGTGTGAGTGCCATGGCAGGACATGGAGGCGGATTAAGGGTGGTAGCGGTGGAAGTCCATTGTGCTGGCTCCCAGGACTCAGATATGGAAACTGAAGGAGCTACAAGGAAAAGGGCAGCAGCATCAGATTCGGACGATGTTCTGACGCCGGCGCAAAGGCCAGGGAAAAATACATGGGGTTATGGTACTCACAGTGACTCTACGAGAGGGCCACAACAGAAGGGGGGGGGATGGTTGGGAAGGAGGGTGGAGTATGTGGCAAAGGCAAAGCCCAGGGAAATGGTTTGAAAGGGAAGAGTCATGACATGAGGCGGGGAGGGAAACCTTAAGTCGGCCTCAGGTGTGTAACAATAAATATTAATGGTCAGTGTGATGGTGTTAAACGTGAGTGCTTCAGGATGTTTTTGAATAGGTACAAGATTGACTTAGCTTTTGTGCAGGAGCACAATTTTAAGCTATGTCGTGAATTAGAGGTGCCTGGGTGTCAGGCTTATGTGTTGCCATCTGAGCATTTAGAAGGAGGAGTGGGTGTGTTGATCAGGGAGGCGACCCCGTTTGTATTGCACAGGGGGGGAGGGGGGAGAGTATTACATGTGGAAGAATGGTGGATGGGAGAGAAAGTGGCGTTTGTGTGTGTGTATGCCCCAGCAGAAAGTGACGTGAAAGTGAAGATGGATTTTGTGCGGGAGGAGCTTGTGTACTACCTACACACGTTACCATTGGTGGCGATTGCGGGGGGGGATTGGAATTGTGTAGTTAAAAGGGCAGACGTGGAACCCAGAGGAGAGGGATATTTTTCCTCAGTCTTGGGAGGCCTGCTTAGAGACCTTCAGTTACGTGATGCTTTCGGGGGAGGTCTGTGGGAGGTGGAACATACGTTCATAAGACTGGGATATGCAGCTCGTTTGGACAGGTTATATTTATCTCAGAGGGTTTTGGTAGTCTTTTAAAACTATTGAGATGGTGTCTTCCGATCATAGGGCGGTATTAGTGGAGGTGGGGTGGGATGCTTTGGCTCTTAGGCAGGGGAGTTATTGGAAACTGAACACGATGGTTTTGAGGGATAGGGAGGGAGTGGAAGGTTTTGCAGTATTTTGGGAACGGCTCTGTGCAGACAGAAGGACTAAGGAGGATGTGGTAGGTTGGTGGGATAGTGTGGCTAAGGTAAGAATACGTCAATTTTATGTGAGGGAGGGTAAGCGCATTAATCAATTGCGGTATGGTTTGTCAAATTATTTAGAATCTAGATTACGGGATTGTTACGCGGGGGGGGGGGCTGTTACCGGGGTGTACCCAGTGGAGGATATACACATGTTGAAGGACAGGATAAGGGATTTGCAAGAGGAACGTTTTGCAGCGGTACGTGTACAAGCGGGGTTGGATGAAGTACTCTGGGGCGACAAGCCATCGGCTTGTGTGCTGCGAGGACAGAAGGTATGACAGCGAACGACTACAATACCGGGATTGCAAGTCATTTCTTTGGTGGAGGTGTTTAGAGAGGGTCAGGTATTACGGTAAACCACGGGGATGAGTGCATATGCAGATAGATGGTTTGAGGAATACTGGAAAAGTAGTGGGGTAGATGGAGAGGTTCTTGGGCAGGTATGTGAGTATGTGCTGTGCAAACTGGGGAGGAGTGATCGGGAGGCACTGCGTGGGGTCATTGAGGAGGAGGAAATATGGAGAGCCCTTATGGACATGAGGAAGGGAAAGGCACCCGGGATCGATGGTTTACCAAGCGAATTTTATGTACAGCACTGGAGTCTGCTTAGGGGTTTCCTAGTAGAGTTAATGAATACCATGAAGGAAGGAGGTAAGATGGGAAAATCACAGGCAACGACGGTGGTGGTGTTGGTCCCGAAGGGTAAACAGCAGAGTACCCTTCGGGATTACCGAGCCATTTCGTTGCTTTGTGATGATTATAAATTGTTCGCGAAAATTCTTGGGAATCGGCTTAAATGTGTTGTGGGGAGGGTCGTGTTTGAGTCTCAGTTTGGGTTGCCTGGTAGGTCAATGGGCGAGGGCCACGGGATCATAAAGGGGTTCCTGGAGGACATGGAAAGGGGAAGAGGGGCGTTGGTGGCGTTGGATTGGCAAGGGGCTTGTGACAGGGTGGAAAGAAAGGCTTTGAGGGATATTCTCCTGCGACAGGGGTTTGGCGAAGAAATAGTGGGATGGGTGGATACGTTGTACTCAAACGCGAAGGTAAGGGTGCAAATCAATGGGTGTGTGGGGTAGGGAGTCAGCATGGAGCGGGGTCTTCGGCAGGAATGGTGGAGGATCGTCTAAGGACAGGGAAGGGGGGATGGTGAGCAGAAGCCTTGGCCTCGTTTGATGGGCTATGTTGATGATACAACTATTTTGGTGAGTGAGGAGACACGGTTAGGACTTTTGGAGGAAGTTGTACACAATTTTGGGAGAGCTACTGGGATGAAGGTAAATCTGGAAAAGTCAATGATAATGGGGCTGGGAGAGTGGGCAGGGAGATTAGATTGGGGATGTGATGTTGTGCAGCAGAGAACCAGGAGTCTGAAAGTCTGTGGTGTCGTTTATGAGGCTGACCTGAGTGCTGCAAGGATTAGCAATTCGAATAGGATGGTGGAACAGGTGCAGCGACGTTCGGGAATGCTGCGATCTCACCATTTAACCCTTAGGCAACGTGCAATTGTCATCAATGTATTATTATATAGTAAAGTCTGGTTTGTTTCGGCAGTGATGCCGTTAACAGGAACAGCGATCACGAGTATTCTTAGAATGATGTTCAAATTTTTATTGGGCTCAGGGTGCAACTGGTTGCGAAGGGAGGTAGTGACATTGCCGGTATGTAGCGGAGGATTAGGTTTGTTGGGCTTGAGAAAGCGCGTGAAATATGTTTTTATTAAGAGGGAAGTGATGAGTGCAGGTGCATGGAGGGGGGGGGTCAGCTAGATAAGTACATGCTCACCTGAGGAAATGGTATGGAGGGGCGGAAATGAAGGAATGTGAAACAGTGTTATGTGCTTTAGTGTTGGCCAGGGAACCTGGAAAAGTAAAGGTGAGAACTTTGTGTAAATTGTTAGACATGTAGTGGCGCCGGTTGAAGGGATCTACCCCATGTATGCATGGGATGTAATATGGCGAAGATTTAGTAAATTAAGGATACGACCTAGGCCGCGTGAGGTTATGTATCGTTTCCTGCGTGGGATTTTGCCATCGGGAGTGATGCTCCGAGATAGGAGGGTTATCGAGGGTGGGGGTTGTGGCAGATGCAGTGGGGAAGAGACTGCGTATCATGTTGTCTATTTTTGTGAAGGTTTGGAGTGCATCAGGGTATGGATGAATAAGGTTGTGGTGAGGGTGGGGGGTCAAGGTGTGTCGGTATTGCGAGCGTTGAGTCTTGATATGAGTGGTGTGGATGAGGGTGTGGTAAGGGGTTTAACATATGTAATCGTGGACTACATATATGTTTTGTGGGGTATGAGGGGGAACGAGGGTGGGGATGTGCTGAGAAGGACTTTGGCGGCGACGTTTTATCGAACCTAGTGTCGCAATAGAGACATTTTAGGGAAAAGGTGGGATGAGTTTTTTTCCGAGGGTTATAGAGGCCTAACAATAGGGAATTTATTGGCGTTAAAAGGGGTTTTAACTGCCGGGGTGAGTAGGTTGGTAAAAGGGGGGGGGGGGTTCAGGGGTATTCAACGGGCTCACCTCCTTGGGTGCGCAATGATGGGTGATTGGGTGTGATTGGAGGTACTCGTGTGGGACTAGATGAGAGGTTGTGAAAGATTAGTTTAGCTTAGTTCCCTTGATGGGGAAGGTGTAAATGGCAGTTTAAATATATAAATTATATAATATGTATATTTTCCTTTGGTAGCATATTATGTTTTGCTTGTACTGGTCTTGCAATTGAATTTTAACTTTTCTTGAGAGGATATTCCTTTCACTGTGTTCCTTGAAGAACTGAGTTATTTTCGCCATTTTTGTTACGTGTTCCTGCATCAGATTTAAAGTAATTTCCTATTATGTAAACGTGTGTGGATAAGGATTAGTTCTCTAGATTAAAATTATTGTATCTATATTTGTAAGTAATACTAGTTAGGCACGTGCTAGAAGGCACAGCGAAAGTATAGTCTTGTGGAATGTATGTTACGTTTTGGTAAGTTTGTATGTGGCGTGTTAGGTGTTATAAGGAGTTTGGTGTTGTTAAGTTACTAAAATCATGATGAACCTTTTGGATAATACTTATTCATGTTCTAGTCTTGGGTTCTTTAAATTATTTACATAGCCTAGTATTGTACCGCTAATGTGGCATGTGGTGTATTATCTTGCATTTTGAGTGTGAACTTCACGATATGCAATGTTTTGAAAGTTTGTAATTCATGGTTAACATTAATATTTGATATTATATTGGTGGTGTATATTCTTCTACTTATTACAGTGTATGTGTATAGGAATGTAATGTTTCATATCTGTTTTAGTCTGTAAATTTATGTTTTTGTGTCTTGTTGATGCACTACCAACTCTTAGGTAAATACTCATTAAGGTTTTGATGAGGTCAGTGTATGACCATTAATTAGGATAATTAATGTATGTTATTTAGAACGGGGACTGTACATACGGGGGGGGGGGTAGAAGTGTCAGCTGTGTCTGCACTGGCAATAATGATTATTGTAAAAGGAGGGTTTGTAGGTTATGTATATGGTTGTGGGTTATGTATATGGTTGTGGGTTATGTATATGGTTGTGGGTTATGTATATGGTTGTGGGTTATGTATATGGTTGTGGGTTATGTATATGGTTGTGGGTTATGTATATGGTTGTGGGTTATGTATATGGTTGTGGGTTATGTATATGGTTGTCGGTTATGTATATGGTTGTGGGTTATGTATATGGTTGTGGGTTATGTATATGGTTGTGGGTTATGTATATGGTTGTGGGTTATGTATATGGTTGTGGGTTATGTATATGGTTGTAGGTTATGTATATGGTTGTGGGTTATGTATATGGTTGTGGGTTATGTATATGGTTGTGGGTTATGTATATGGTTGTGGGTTATGTATATGGTTGTAGGTTATGTATATGGTTGTAGGTTATGTATATGGTTGTGGGTTATGTATATGGTTGTAGGTTATGTATATGGTTGTGGGTTATGTATATGGTTGTAGGTTATGTATATGGTTGTAGGTTATGTATATGGTTGTAGGTTATGTATATGGTTGTAGGTTATGTATATGGTTGTGGGTTATGTATATGGTTGTGGGTTATGTATATGGTTGTGTGTTATGTATATGGTTGTGGGTTATGTATATGGCTGTAAGTTATGTATATGGTTGTAGGTTATGTATATGGTTGTGGGTTATGTATATGGTTGTGGGTTATGTATATGACTGTAGGTTATGTATATGGTTGTAGGTTATGTATATGGTTGTGGGTTATGTATATGGTTGTGGGTTATGTATATGGTTGTAGGTTATGTATATGGTTGTGGGTTATGTATATGGTTGTGGGTTATGTATATGGTTGTGGGTTATGTATATGGTTGTAGGTTATGTATATGGTTGTAGGTTATGTATATGGTTGTGGGTTATGTATATGGTTGTAGGTTATGTATATGGTTGTGGGTTATGTATATGGTTGTGGGTTATGTGTATGGTTGTGGGTTATGTATATGGTTGTGGGTTATGTATATGGCTGTAGGTTATGTATATGGTTGTAGGTTATGTATATGGTTGTAGGTTATGTATATGGTTGTGGGTTATGTATATGGTTGTGGGTTATGTATATGGTTGTGGGTTATGTATATGGTTGTAGGTTATGTATATGGTTGTGGGTTATGTATATGGTTGTGGGTTATATATATGGTTGTGGGTTATGTATATGTCTGTAGGTTATGTATATGGTTGTAGGTTATGTATATGGTTGTAGGTTATGTATATGGTTGTGGGTTATGTATATGGTTGTGGGTTATGTATATGGTTGTGGGTTATGTATATGGTTGTAGGTTATGTATATGGTTGTGGGTTATGTATATGGTTGTGGGTTATGTATATGGTTGTGGGTTATGTATATGGTTGTGGGTTATGTATATGGCTGTAGGTTATGTATATGGTTGTAGGTTATGTATATGGTTGTGGGTTATGTATATGGTTGTGGGTTATGTATATGGTTGTGGGTTATGTATATGGTAGTGGGTTATGTATATGGTTGTGGGTTATGTATATGGTTGTGGGTTATGTATATCGTTGTGGGTTATGTATATGGTTGTGGGTTATGTATATGGTTGTGGGTTATGTATATGGCTGTAGGTTATGTATATGGTTGTAGGTTATGTATATGGTTGTGGGTTATGTATATGGTTGTGGGTTATGTATATGGTTGTAGGTTATGTATATGGTTGTGGGTTATGTATATGGTTGTGGGTTATGTATATGGCTGTAGGTTATGTATATGGTTGTAGGTTATGTATATGGTTGTGGGTTATGTATATGGTTGTAGGTTATGTATATGATTGTAGGTTATGTATATGGTTGTAGGTTATGTATATGGTTGTGGGTTATGTATATGGTTGTGGGTTATGTATATGGGTGTGGGTTATGTATATGGTTGTAGGTTATGTATATGGTTGTGGGTTATGTATATGGTTGTGGGTTATGTATATGGTTGTAGGTTATGTATATGGTTGTAGGTTATGTATATGGTTGTGGGTTATATATATGGTTGTGGGTTATGTATATGGCTGTAGGTTATGTATATGGTTGTAGGTTATGTATATGGTTGTGAGTTATGTATATGGTTGTGGGTTATGTATATGGTTGTGGGTTATGTATATGGTTGTAGGTTATATATATGGTTGTAGGTTATGTATATGGTTTTAGGTTATGTATATGGTTGTGGGTTATGTATATGGTTGTGGGTTATGTATATGGTTGTGGGTTATGTATATGGTTGTGGGTTATGTATATGGCTGTAGGTTATGTATATGGTTGTAGGTTATGTATATGGTTGTGGGTTATGTATATGGTTGTGGGTTATGTATATGATTGTGGGTTATGTATATGGTTGTAGGTTATGTATATGGTTGTAGGTTATGTATATGGTTGTGGGTTATGTATATGGTTGTGGGTTATGTATATGGTTGTGGGTTATGTATATGGTTGTGGGTTATGTATATGGTAGTGGGTTATGTATATGGTTGTGGGTTATGTATATGGTTGTAGGTTATGTATATGGTTGTGGGTTATGTATATGGTTGTGGGTTATGTATATGGCTGTAGGTTATGTATATGGTTGTAGGTTATGTATATGGTTGTGGGTTATGTATATGGTTGTGGGTTATGTATATGGTTGTAGGTTATGTATATGGTTGTAGGTTATGTATATGGTTGTGGGTTATGTATATGGTTGTGGGTTATATATATGGTTGTGGGTTATGTATATTGTTGTGGGTTATGTATATGGTTGTAGGTTATGTATATGGTTGTGGGTTATGTATATAGTTGTGGGTTATGTATATGGCTGTAATATGGCCATGATCTATGGTGTACTAGAGGTTTTGTAATATCTAGTATGGTTTTTAATTTTATACTCGTATACATTATTGTATTTGTTCTATGTTTTAAATAAAAAAAAATAACCTCTGCTCCCCAAGATACAATACTCTCCCCATCTTTCCTCCATTCCCATATTTAACATAGACACTGCAAACCTGGAGCACCGTATCTTCCTCTGTAGACGATACTAGAATTTGTACGAAAGTGTCATCTACTGAGGACACCGTAAATCACCTAGTGGATATAAACCAAGTCTTCCAATGAAAAGCAGAAAACAATATGATGTTCAGTGAGGAAAAAGTTCAGTTACTGCGTCATGGGAAACTTGAGGAAACATAAGCTAGTACGGAGCTGACAACAAATTCTAAATACACAATAAAGGGAAAACTTGTGTTAAGGATTTAGGGTTTAGGGTTAATGTCAGAGAATCTCACTTCCAAGGTTGACAACAGTGTCAGTATGAGAGTCACGAGGTGAATGATGTAATGAATAATAAGAACCTTTAAAGCATCAAACCAGTGTTAATCCTCTTTAAGTCACTTGTTGTTTCCTAGGCTGGAACACTGCTGCACTTAAGGTGCCCCGCGGCCTGGTGGCAAAAGCTTTCGCTTCACACGGTGAGGGAAGGGGTTTGATTCCGGCGAAGGGGTGGAAACATTTTACGTGTTTTCTTACACCGGTTGTTTATGTTCACCCATAAGTAAAATGGGTACCTGGGTGTTAGTCGACAGGTGTGGGTCGCATCCTGTGACAAAACTGACCTAATTTGCCCGAAATGCTCTGCATAACAAGGGGTTTTCTATATAGTAGTATGTCATTGATGCCAGCTTGACTTGTATACCTTGTACATGTACCTGTAGTAAATAAAGATATTATTATATTATATTATCATTATTACATATTTTCAGCCCCTTACAAGTCAGTCGAAATTGCTGATCTGTAGAATATACAGAGGACCTTCATAGCACGCAAAATTTCAGTCAAGTGCCTGAATTACTGGGAATGCTTGAAATCCCTTGACCTGTACTCTTTGGAACGCAGGCGAGAGAGAGATACATCATAATTTACTCCTGGAATATCTTAGGACTGGTTCCAAATGTGCACACACACATAAATCACTCCATAGGAAAGCAAAACATTCGGCAGAAGTTGCAAAATATCCGCAATGAAAAGCAGGGGCAAGCTGAGTACCCCTGAGAGAAAACGCAATAAGTGTCAGGGTCCAAGAACTGATGGAAAAACCTCCCCTTATACATATGAGTGATTACCAAGAGGCCCCAAGTTTGAAGAGGAAAATGTAATTGTCCTAAAGCCAGTACTTGACCAGTCAGATTGTTGTTTGATGGACTGCATGTAGCCAGCAGTAACAACCTGGTTGACCTGACAAAAAACTTGGTCATGAACCAGGGTGTTGATCCCCTGGAAGACCCTCCAGGTAGACTCCAGGTAAGGTAAGAGTCCAATATCTTCCTGCCAGATATGACGACGAAGCTGTAAGTTGAGACAGAGACTTAGTGAAGACAAGAAAATCATATGAAATGAATCATATTAAGAAATATTTATCATTTCAACCTTTCTTAACAGATTTTTTCTTGTTGAGAATCATTGCAAAATATTGATACTTTATCCAGGAATTGATGATGAAATGCAAACCATGATAATAATAAAAATAAAAATAAAAATAATAAATATAATCACAATAACAATAAATAATAATAATAATAAGAATAAAAATTATTATTATTACTATTATTATTATTATTATTATAATTATTATAATTATTATTGTTACTATTATTATTATTATTATTACGATAATAATAATAATAATAATAATAATAATTATTATTATTATTATTATTATTATTATTATTATTATTATTATTATTATTATTATCATCTTGATTCCAGAATTATAAATGAGAGGAATAGTGAAATGTGGTCGAGTTGCTAAAATAATTGTGTGTTCCTATTTTCCCTTCTCAGTAATTCATCAAGCCTTGTGAGACGCTGTCGTAGCTTTGTAATTATGACAATGAACATTGCGTGAGACTTAAGTCTTGTAGCATAGTTAGGGGTCTCTGGAGGCTGGGCTAACAGCCAGTCAGCTTTACCCGGGGATTTTTCAACCATACTAACTGACCAAGTCAATATTTCCAAGGAAGTAATTTCACCATGTCTCTTCACAGTCTCAGTGTTTCTCTCCTCCATAAACCATTGTGTGCATTCTAGACACTGCCGAGTTTTACCTACCCTTCACATTCTAGACACTGCTGAGTTTTACCTACCCTTCACATTCTAGACACTGCTGAATTTTACCTACCCTTCACATTCTAGACACTGCTGAGTTTTACCTACCCTTCACATTCTAGACACTGCCGAGTTTTACCTACCCTTCACATTCTAGACACTGCTGAGTTTTACCTACCCTTCACATTCTAGACACTGCTGAGTTTTACCTACCCTTCACATTCTAGACACTGCTGAGTTTTACCTACCCTTCACATTCTAGACACTGCTGAGTTTTACCTACCCTTCACATTCTAGACACTGCTGAGTTTTACCTACCCTTCACATTACCTACCTTCCTATGTTTTGAACCACCCTTCTTTCCTTGTTTCCCTTCTTATACAGTGATATAACATTAGTTATTGGAGGCTGAAATAAGCTAAAGGATGTTACCTACCTCAGCTAATTTAATATCCTTCCCTAACAATATATATCAAAAAGGTATAATTGTATGCACAGCCTTGAAAAAACAACATAATTTTTTTCTTTCTGTTTTTAATAAATTTATTCCCAAATGCCAGAAGTGACTTATTAGCACAACTATAAGACTCGTTTAAGTAATAATTTATATTTATATGAAATACGTAAGTTGGAAAAATTATGATGTAGTAACCAGCTAAAAGTCAAAAATTTAATTTAGCTAATTAACTTTATCTCATAAATGTTTGAATGTTGCACTTGCCAGTTCCAATCTATAGACATTCTATGAAGGAATGATGGCAGAAGAAGTGAGGTTCACGAGGAGGATATAACCTTTGTCTGGGTACTGTTGTCTCCCAGTCTTGTGGAATAAAAGTTATATTGACTTGGTACATAACAGTAGAGCTTCCCAATCCTCTCCGAGGTTGAAGGTTCTGCTGAGATAAGATCCAACGATACTGGGTTTAGATGAGAGATGAGTCGTCTTGCACGGCCTCTGCTTTGTACAAACGTTGAGGATGAGCTGAAGGGCTGGTATTCGTTCCACGAAAGTGGAGTATATTATAGGCAAGAGAACACTTGTGCATCATATTGAGTTTTGCAGCCTCTGCTATCAGGTTCATACAATATACCCCTTAGTGCTGTTATCTTCTTGGCTATCTTGCTTGCAAGATTTACCATGTCATATCAGACATTTTAGAGTGAACTCTCTCACTTAGGATATCCTCCACGTTCCCTGATCCAAGACACATCCAGTAATTATTTCCACTGCTCAGTACTAACATCATGCTTCCTAGAGACCATCAACATTTGTGACTTCTCAGCAGGTTAACATGGCTGTACGCTGGTGAATAATATTCCTGAGAGAAAAAAGGCATCGTATCACATGTATAAGTAATGTTAGAGTAAAGCCATCGGCAAAAACGTTGAATAAAGAACAAAACAAATTAATGTAGAATACTGGTTCCGTCTAAGTGTCTTGTAGACTCAACTCCATTGAAAACTTCTCTAAGAGATCTATACAGGAGGTAATCACTAAGGAGTCCCTGATACAGAGCAGAGAGAAGAGTCAGAGATATGAATAATGAAATCCACAGTTTTTCGTGTGAATCACTGGGAGAAGGTCATCAGAATCCTACATTTTGACATGTCGATTCAGATCAACAATTATAACATTCATGTTGAAGGAAAAGGGAATCTACATTTTTCATTAGAAACATAACTGGGTTTTCTACCTGCCTATACATCGAACACACTAGTTCAGAGGTCCCAGATTTTATACGTAGCCTGATAAATATCATTTCCCCGTATACAACAATGCCACCTCCATGATTCTGCGTATAGACATATCCATGAGATGTAGCCAGCAAGTTTAAAAACATCTGAGTCCTGAAGTCCAGACAATATCTCAGTAACGGCGAACTTGTCAGGGAGATCATTGTTCACTGTTGAGCTCACCAATAATGGTAAATAAGGACTTAGTGTTGGTACACTGTATACTAATAGACAAGCTCCTCATGTCTGAGTTCAAGTTCCTCTTGTCTGAGTTCAAGCTCCTCATGTCTGAGTTCATGTTACAAAAAACGCGATTCTAAAAGCTTAGAGATCTCCAGTGAATACTAGAAAGGACTGCCCTTCTAGCATCCAGCCTGTTACTGGGTTTTCGTAACAATTAGTTAGTATCCTTGTCCAATTATCCATTAGAATTCAGTATGATTCAATAGTGCTTCAGGATTACAACTGGTAGGCTACTAACTAGAGAAATTAAAATTTAATAAATTTATTATTTAAGTTGTCTAGGCGTATATCAAATTAAATTAAATTAATAATAATCACAGTAATCAAAATAATATTAATCACTTCTCTCGAGTACAGTATTATTGTGCTGAAAGCACATATCACATTTATAATTCTTAAGTACCGTCTGGTACATTAACTTTTAATAAGATATTACAAATATGTACAAGTAAGTGTGTATGTGTGTAAGTGCTCTAAGTAGTTCACTATGTCTCACGACTCGACTAGACTTAAACAAGTGACTGACAAAGTCCTCAAATAAACTAACTTCTTGACCAACTGGAAATCAGAACAGTCTGCTTGAACAACAAAAATAATGCTAAACCAAATAGCAATATAACAAGCAACTGTGACACAAAATCAGGAACAAGGAGATAATATAACGAAACTAAGTAGGGACCATCAGCAGATCCTCCACAAAAGTCACAAAACTCCCATACTACTGAATCTAAGTTCAGCATAAGAAAATCCCCGACTGTGATAATACACAGATACCAATACAAGTTAGGTCAGAAGCTACAGCTCAGGACCTGAGTTGTTTAGAGTGTCTATGCGACACACAACCTCAGTACAACGTCGAAAATCACTAAGTCTATACAATGTTCTGTGAACAGAGTCTCACAGAACTAACAATAATGAGACAAGAGACGGTCTTCCAACAAGGGCCTATAAGGGAGATTTAGGCACTTTGTCTGGAATACGTCCAACCACCCAGCAAGTCTAGACCAGACTGAATACTTCAGGCGAGGTGATGACACCCCCCCTCGATCACGTGACAGCTCCGTGGACAGCTGTAGCACAGACAGAAGCCGGCAGAGTAACGAGCAAGGAACGATAATTACAGTAGTTAGACAATCAAGACTTGAACTGAGCACATAATATGTTACATCCTACCTCACAACAGGTAACTAAGTCAAATAATATTATAAAGCAATATATTCACGATTTAGCTATTATCGCAAATATAAGCAGTATAGAATTATATGAAAAGGTAATATACATTATATTCATAATCATAATACACATTATATATATTGCAACCCATTCAGGGGTTGCAACCCCCCCCCCCCGAACACGACAAACGGTCGCACTAGGAGTTGCATTTATGTCTTTCACATTACTGATTACTCAGGTTACATTACTAACAATATAATATAAACATTAATCAGAGTCACTCTTGTGCCAAGCACTTCTATAATTTCACAGCGTCTATACAATAAGATATGCCCCTAGTACTAGGGCAGTACACAGTATCGTATCTCCACATACTCGTGGTTATGTACATCAGTGTAGAGACGGGATAGCGTACACAAGCCTGACACGATGAGGCTCGATCATAATAGAGGAGAATGCATTCCACTCTTAAGTAGTGGTTATGGAATGCTATGCAGTATGGACATCTGAGTATTAAACAGCTTAAGGTGTGTAGTGAAGGGAGGGTCTGCGGCAGGACAGTGTTGCATCACGCAGTACATCGCCCACACAACACTACCCACTCATCACTCAGCTTCTGTCTCCTCACACATATCCCCACTACTGTGAATATATAAATATAATAATTAGACATGACATGAGTATACATAGTTAATATGGGCTGGAGGGATTAAGTTACTCTACTGAATTTGACATAGCAAGTAACAAAAGGTATTTGGGGATAAAATTACGTAAATTTTAATTGGGGAAGTGCCCAAATACTCGTCAAATTGTTCCAAAGACACCACAAGAGCTAGAGCCTCTTTCTCAATAGTGCCATAATTTTTCTGGTGTCGTTTAAGCTTAGATGAATAGTAACATATAGGATGGAGAATATCAGTGGATATTGACTGTTGGAGCAGCACAACACCCACTGCACAATCACTCGCCTCTATATGTAAAAAGGGAAGATTGAAATTAGGACTCTTCACTAGAACAGAGGAAAGCAGATGCTTCAACCTTTTGAACAAATCTGAACAATCACTAGTCCAGATGAACTGAACTTTGCTACTAGTAAGCTCAGTGAGAGGCGCAGGTGGAGGTGTGTGTGCTGGCTTGCCTGTCACTTGACACACGTGGCAACGTCGCACATGATCAGCTACTGTTTCCTTCATCTTTGGCCAAGTAAAATGTTTTGACAGTTTACCAAGTGTCTTCTTGACACCCAAATGTCCTCCAATGGGACTATTGTGAGCAAAATCAATGGCTTGTTCACGAAATGTAAACCATACCCCGGCCGGGATTGAACTCGCGGTCAGAGAGTTTTCAAAACTCCAGCCCGTCGCGTTAGCCACTACACCAGCTAGCCACAATAAGATTCGTCCAACTAGGTATATTTCTACACCATAGGAAGGTTAGCACAGGCACCACTGTGACCACAAATGCAAGTGCTAACCTTCCTATGGTGTAGAAATATACCTAGTTGGACGAATCTTATTGTGGCTAGCTGGTCTAGTGGCTAACGCGACGGGCTGGAGTTTTGAAAACTCTCTGACCGCGGGTTCAATCCCGGCCGGGGTATGGTTTGTTTGCAATCGTGTCATTACGATTTCGTGAGTCACGAAATGTAACTGGTAACACTACGAGATGCTTGACTGTGGTGGAAACACTATCAGCTGACAACTTACATGTATTTTTCTCCATCAGTACACCGTTACTATAATAGTAACAATTATCGAGATCCTTTGCTTCACTCTCAGTAACTGCTATATCTCTCAGTCTTTCCATTGACTGATCAACAAACTGATCCTTGATTAAATCATCATGAGTTAGAAATTTAACGTCAGTAGTGTCCTGACTAAGTTGATGACCGGGGGGAGTTAGTGTTAATGAGCCTGGATGCAGAGCGTCACTAAACAACATATTCAAGCCCAAATCATTATCATCCACTAACTCAACAGGAGACAAGGATGGTTGTTGTATCTTTGACATAGCTCTAGTAATTGCGCTGAGAGGAAATAAAATAGGTTTCTTTCTACAAGCTTCAATGGCATAATTATCATCAGTGTTATCAATCACAAGTGGTTCTTTACATATACCAGCATGAAGGATATCGTTCCCTATCAACAAGTCCACTGACCTGATGGGAAATACACCACTGGATATACCCACTGAAATATAACCAGTATAATAGCTTGTTTCAATGTAAACGTTGTGCAAAGGTACTTTTATAACAGCCCCTCCATAGGCTTCTAACAATACATCTATCTTGCAATAGGTATCATCAGTTATGGTCAGTACATCTTATCTCAATAACGTGAGATAACTGCCAGTGTCTCTGAAAGAAATTATCTCAGTTAGATGTGATTCGTCAAATCCTACTTTACCTCTCGAAAAGTAAGGATTCATCGCTGAACGAATCTTTTCGTCAGATACACTTTCTGACGCTAGTCATCTGTTCTGAGTAATATTATCTAAAACAGTAGGATCAGAGGTATTACTAGGATTTTGGTGCCTTTGTTGCTCGGAAGAAGATACGACTTGTGTGGGGGCGCCAGCCATACGACTGCTTCTCGTATCTCTTTCTAACTTATAGCAATACTCTCTAGCATGTTCTTTTCTGTTATAATAGGTACATTTAACTTTCTTCTTCTCGATATCAGATTTCTGTCTAGCCACAGAGACAGATTCAGGATTGTGAGTTTTCCTGGTAAAGGTATGAGAAGTTACAGTAGCAGGTACATCAGGCCGGCAATGAGCAGCTGATTTAGGTTGCCAACTTCTAGGACAATCTTTAGTTACCTTGTTTCTGTGTGTTTTAGTACGTACAAGTTTGTGAGAAATCTCGTAATTGTCTGTTAATGCTGCAGTTTCCAGAATATCCGAGGAAGAATGATCGATCAGATATTCTTGTATGTCAACAGACATACAGTTGTTAAACTCTTCATGTAGTAACAACTGAACTAGACTGTCGCAGTTGTAACATTTAGCAGCTCTAGACCATCTCTCAAATGCAACTTTTTTCTCACGAGCAAACTCTACACAAGTTTGATCTTGTCGTCGTTGTAACGTACGAAATGCGCTTTGATAACTTACAGGTAACAAGTTATGTCTCTAGAATAGTTTGCTTGACAGCATCATAACTAATGTACTTGGCAAATGGTAAAGCAGCAGTACAAGTTTGAGCTCTTCCTGTCGGAGCTGTGTGCAATAAGGTAGCCCAGTGCTTACGTGGCCAGTTCATAGCACGTGCCAGGTTCTCAAACACATCAAAATAGGTGTCTAAGTCACTCAAAAAACTTAGGAACCATAGAGGCAGCTTTCTGCTCATTAAATGTGTCCTGTGATCTATCAGTCTGTTGTCTTCCCAGACGAACATTTTCTCTCTGGAAATCTTCTTCGTTCAATTTCCTCTGTGCCTCTATTTGTGCAGTCTGCAACATAATGAGGCGTTCCAACCTCTTAAACTGTTCCTGAGAGATAGGACCAGTGGGTAATGGAGGAGTAGGGAAATTAACGACTGAGTCGGGACGTTCCTTAGGTCGGACACCTTGTCCAGGCGTGCCTTGAGAGTCTAGATCTGGTCTAGGATAACTAGATACAGGTGTAGCATACACTGTACTAGTATGTGGCTGAGTCATCCTACCAGCTACACTCTGTACTAATGTGTCAGTGAAGGAAGGAGTGAGCGAGAACTGAGCTACACTAGGCTCAGACAATTCTGCCTTAGTTGCTCTATCTTCT